>NW_026654880.1:0-7926 GCF_009828535.3 Hylobates moloch
AGTGGTGTTTGTAAAACAATTTGTGCCAGCTGACCAAGGACCACTGTGGCAGAAAGCAGCAAACTTGCATAAGATGTCACTGCCTCATAAGTGGGCTTTGAAAACTAGGAGCTTACTCTATAGTCTTATGAATCAAAAACATTGACAGATGTAGTATAAGATTACAATCATATTTCCCTTTTGACAGTCACATTATAAAGCACGATGTATTGCAATTAATCTCAATTAGCTGATCACGATTAAAATTAATAATGTTTATTATTGCTGATAAACAATCACGACTCCCCTGTTCTGAAATGTGCAAGTAATTCTTGTAATTTTAATACAAATTTGCATATTATTACTAATTGATTTAATCTCATTGGATTTGGTTCATGGATCCAATTTATTAAAATATTGATAATGGGATAATGATTTGTCTCCCCATTTCATTTACACTAAAAGCCCCAATTCTTGCAATGGTCTGCAAGCCCATCATGATCTGCCCCATGTTAACCGCCAAAATTCTTTTATATCTTCACCCTTGATCTTCCCAGTGATCCTGGCCACCTCACTGTCCTCTGGACACGCCAACATGCTGCTGTCTTATGACCAAGACTCTAGTTAATTTCTTGGCTTGGAAAGATAGCCCTCCATATATCCACTGATCAGCTCATTCAGCTTCCTCAAGTCTTTACTGAAACCTCACATTCTCAATGAGACCTATTCGGTATTTCAAACTGCCCCCCAGCTGCAACACTCTAAAACCCCTTTCTCTTCTGTGTATTTTTGAAAGATTTATTGACATACAATTTACATAGGGTAGAGTGCACACATTAATGTGTAGAAGTCAATGGCTTTTAGTATATGCACAGATAAGTGGAGCCATCATCACGATGAATTTTAGAGCATTTTCATCACTTCAAAAAGAAACCCCACATTCTTTAGCTGTTAACCTCCTATGCACCCATCCCCTACTCAATCCTAAGCAACGCAAATCTGTTTTCTGTCTCTGCAGATTTTCCTATTCTATTTTCATCTAAATAGAATCATACAATGGGTGGCCTTTTGTGCCTGGCTTCTTTCAGTTGGCATAATGCTATCAAGGTTCATGTACATATTGGTACTTTATTTCTTTTTATAACTGTATAACATTCAATTTCATGGATATAACATTTTGTTTATCCAATAATATTCTTATTGACATTTGAGTTGTGTTCAGCCTTTGGCTATTTTAAATACTGCTGCTAAAAATACTTGTGTACAATTTGTGTTTGAACACCTCTTTCCAATAATCTGGGTGTATACCTAGGAATAAATTTCTAGGTCATATGACAATTCTACGTTTAATATATTTAGAAGCCATCAAACTATTTTCCAAAGTGGCCAGTTCTATCCGTAGAGTATGTAACCGTGGTTTTAATTTGTAGTCGCCTGATGAGTGATGCTATTGAATATTTTTTTATGGGATTATTGACCGTTCGTGTATCTTCTTGAGAAACGTATCTATTCCTATCCCTTATCAGTTTTGAGTTGGGATATTTGTTACCGAGTTAAAACAATTTTTCTATATTCAAGATACATATATATGCAGACAAATAGATACGTGTTTTTCAAATATCTTCTCACAATTTTTGAGCTGCGTTTTGACTTGCTTGGTTGTCCTTTGAAACACCAATGTCTTTAATTTTTAAGAAATTTTAAATATCTAATTTTTATTTTGTTGCTCATGTTTTTTTGTGTTACAGCTATTTCTTTGCTAGATCCAAAATCCTGAAGATTTTCCCATATGCTTTGTTTTAGCTCTTGCATGTATGTCTTTAATTCATTTGAGTTAATATTTTTGTATGCTTTGGGGTAAGAGTTCGATTTCATTACTTTGCAAGTGATGATCCACGTGCACGTTGTTGACCCAGTTTGTTCAAAGACTGTCTCTTCCTCATTGAATTGCACATGGCACCACAGTAAGAATCCATTGACTATAGATACATAGTTTTATATATAGACTCTCAATTCTCTTCCATCAATCTAGATATTTTTCCTTCATCAGTATTGTGTTGTCTTGATTATTGATGCTTTGCAGTAAGGTTTGGAGCACAGGGGTGTGAATTATCCTAATATGTTTTCTTTTTTCAAGATTATTTTGGCTATTTCGAGTCCCTTACAGTTCCATGTGTATTTTAGAATCAGCTTGTTAGTTTCTAGACAGAAGTCTGTTGGGATACTTGCAGGGATTTCATCAAATCTGTAGTTCAAATTGTAAAGTACTACAATATTAAATCTTCCAATTCGTGGCTGTAAGATGTTTGCTAATTATTTAGATCTTCTTTAAACAATAATTTTTAATTTTCAGAGTAAAATATTTTATCACATTTTCCAAATTAATGATTATTATTTTTTTGATGCTATTGTAAATTGAAGTGTTTTCTTAATTTAATTTTGGGGTTTTCATTGCAGATGTGTGCAACTGATTTTTGTATATTTATCTTGTATGTTGTAATATTGCTGAAAAAATTTACTAGTTTTATCGTTCAGTGGATTCCTTAAAATTTTCCGTATACATGGATGATGATGATTCTCTCCCACAGGTTCGAACCTCTGACATGGGTGGCTATGCTACTTGCCATGACTTCACTGAGGCTGTCATTGCTGCCTTGCCCCACCCATAAGCCCTGTCCATACCCATGTAAGGTGTTCAATAAACAACATGAACCAAAAAAAAAAAAAAAAATTTCCGTATACAAGAATGTTATTTGCAATTAAAGTTTTATTTCTTCCTGTTCAATATGGGTGACTCTTTTTTTTTTACTTGCCGATTTGCTCTGCATAAAATCTTTAGTACAATGCTGACTAGAAGAGGTAAAAGTATATATCCTATTCTTATCTCTGACCATAGCGGGAGAGTATCATTTCTTTCACCATTAAGTTGAATGTTTGCTGTTGGCTCTTCACAGGTGCCATGTATCTGGTGTAGAAAGTTCTCTATTCCTGGTTCATTGAGTTTTTATTTTTATTTTTAATTATTAAAGCATTTGGATTTTGTTAAATGTCTTTTCTGAATCTATGGAGATGATCATGCAATTCTTGTTTCTTATTCTATGGATAAGATGTATTATCTTAATGCATTTGGGGCTGTTAAACCAACCTGGGATTACTAGTATAAATTTCACTTTGTCATAGTGTATAATTCTTTTATATGTTGCTAGATTTGATTTGTTATTGTTTTTTAAGGAATTTTGCATTTATACTTATAGTAGTTTTATTTTTCTATGCTCTTTGGACTAATTTTTGTATCAAGGAAACACTGGCCCCACAGAATAAATTGGGAAGTGAATATTTCTCTTTCTGAAAAAAGCTAGTCCGGAATTAATATCAATTATTCAATACTAAAAATTTTATTAATATTATAAATTATTAATTTCTCTAATTTTTATTTTCTTCCTTCTCCTTGCTTTAGGTTTAATTTGCTATTTTTTCCAGTGCCTTAATGTGGAAGGTCATCTTATCTCATCCTTTCATTTGTCTTTTCACTTTCTAAATAGTGTCTTTTTAGCATCAGGTGAGCTCCCCAGGTTGGTAGTACTCCATGTTTATTGCTGTACAACAATGACAGGTAATATGTCCTGAAGACAATGGAAACTTAACATTCAAAATCCTCTAGATTCCACCTTATATGATATGTCTCTTCCTTTGATTGGTCCTAATGTCTCCCCTTTCTCTATTATAAACCACGAGTACAATAGCATTCAGTGAGTTCTGTGAGTCTTTCTAGTAAATTCTTGAAACTGAGGGTGTTCTGGGGAAACCCCTGAACTAGCAGTTGGTGTCAGAAGTGAGAATAGTCTTATATGGCCTCTTCTTTTGAACTTTGCAGCTGGACCCAAACTCTGCACAATTTGGGCCAGAAGTCTCGTGTTGACTTTGCAGCCTAAAGTACCTTGTAGTTTGTCTAACCCTCAATAAATTTGCTTTCATCAAATATTGTATTTGTTACCCCGAAATTACCATCAAGTTTTTTTTCTCCAAATAACATTGGGAGAAAGAGCCAGCTGAATCTGTAACTCAACAGAAACAAGTGATCCATATAGCATATAAGTGGCCATTTCATTTTGCCTCCTTCCACCAAATCTTAGCAACCTCAACCATTGCCATGAGCCACTGTAGGCCTACCGGCTACAAACAAACAAGTATCTTTTAAAAACACTTCACACTCCCATTTGATAAATTTCCTAGCAAAGAGATGCCTACTTTAACTCTATGCAAGTGGCTCATATTCACGAAGTCTGGAGATATTATTCATGTAGTGTGAGAAAATCATCCCAGCGATGCCAGCACATTCTCCTTCCCATGACCTGCTTAGTTTGCAAATATATTCAGGCCATGGGTGAGAGATTTGTATTTCACAATACAACAATTTTATGGAGGACATTGAAACTTAGATTGAGCATTTTAGTACAGTCACCCATCACTGAATGATAGGGATACGTTCTAAGAGATGCATCCATAGGCAATTTCATCATTTTGCAAACATCGGAGAGTATATTACAAACACCTAGATTGTACAGCCTACCACGTCTAGGTGATATGGTATAGCCTCTCTCTCCTAGGCTACAAACCTGTGTACTACATTACTGTACTGAATACTGCAGGCAATAAGAACACAGTGGTAAGAGTTTATGTATCTAAACATACTTAAACATAGAAAAGTATGCAAAAATATGTATTATAATCCCAAGGGACCACTTTTGTATATGTAATCCATCTTTGACTGAAATGTTTGTATGCATGACATGACTCTGACAAAAATAAAATAATAAATTGTAAAAAATGTACACATGTATCAAACATATTAATATTATAAAAATAAAAATATTCAGTGTAAGAATTTGTAATGATCACAAAATGTTCGCCGCTTATATTTTAGTAGAGTTTCAAATGCCTAGTTTAATTACTTTTTATTTCTTTGTGTATTTTAGACATGTATATGATAAATATTTTTCAGGTTCAACTATGTATCGATCCTACTGGCTCTTAAAAATATTAGTTAAAATCAATTAGCAAATTAATGTATATAAATACACACGTGTATCAGTGAGTGTGTGCATGTGTGTGTAAATGTAATTGTACGTGTGTGTAAATGTAATTGGATGCATCCTAATATTTACCCTTACCTACAAGATTTCCAAGATTCATTTATTATCTTTAGATGATGTGCATTTAAAGATTCACCAAATAAAACTGTGATCGTGGAAAATATCAAGATGTTATTAAATTCATCTTGTGCACATAATGGTTTCTTTCAATTTATGTATCTTATGAAACTTGCAGTAACGCTCACGCACAAAATAATTGCCTAAATAAAAAAAATTTTCTCAGTCATTAATTCTTAATAATTATTTCTCCCCAATAATTAATGGGAATTAATGCTTAATTCTTAATTACAGAATAACGTTGTCCTTCAGAGTTCTGAATCTTTTGCATGTGGTATACATTTCACTAACTAGAACAACTTCGGAAATATTGGCATTAATTAATGTCCCTCAGCAATTATTGATTTCAAAGAAATTAAATACCATTCATATTCTGAATCACAAGGGTACTTTGGCATCTAATTTAATCAAGCTCTTTGTATCATCATTTAAACTGTAATTACTCAACAAACATTTCACTGTGTGAGAAAGATTGAGCAGGTCATTGTGCTTCTTTAAGATGCAACTTTTGCTTAATCTAGAGATAGGCAATGCTCCCTATAAGGGACAAAGAGAAAAATGAATGAGCAATAGAGATGTGACAGGCATGGAAAAAGACAGTACGTTTATAAAACGAATAGGGCCACAGATGACGATAATGGGGATCAAATCTTGAGATACTGACTCAGTTTATAACCGCACTGTATAATAGAGCAAATCATTTGTTAAAGTTTTTACAAATGGAATTTAATTTAATTAAGATGAATACAGTGTTTTAAACAAGGCAGGTCTTCTTAAATTAAAATAGTGGAATAAAGTGATAAAACCAATGTAAAAATAATAACATTTTATAAAGAAATTTTGTCATGTAATTTAATATTTTTGTTTATTTAAAATCACCCAAATCAAAATAATTATATCTTAATTAAAAAATAATCATCAGAAGTTAACTAATTTTTACTTCCTAATACTAGGTGTAAAAATTTTTCTTAACTATATTTTTAATCATATATGCTTATATATAAAATAGACATAGGATATATACTTACATGTTTACAATATTATATTGTAATTGTTTCAATGGATGTGGATTTCCAATAGAATTAATAAGTACTTTCAAAAATTTTCAATTTCAATGATATATATATTTGATTTTTCTTTGACAAAGCATACATACATTGATAGGTAATAATATGAAAATCTTCTAAAGACATTACAGGAACATGAAAATGTAATTAAATACTCACTAATTTGTAATGTTTTATGTAAGTGGAACACACTTAACTGAAAATTGCTTTTATATAATACTCAAGCGAGACTAAAAACATATTAATTAGCGGAGTAAGTCTTCAAATTGATAATCTGAACTATCTAAGAGGAGAAACTTCATGCACTAAAATATTTGATATGCTACAAAATATTTATATAAACTATTATTTAACAATTTCTGTTTGTAGAGTGCTATACAGTCATCAATATAAAGGGCATCTCAAGTCTTTCTGTAGCTTTGACCACATTTACCTCCTAATTTTAATTATTAATATCTTGGAGCAGTGCATACAACTAGATTCCGATCTTTCTTTTTAATGAGTAAAAATATGTCCTTTGAGACAGCATTAAAGGAAGAGCACCTTGTAGAAATTCAATGCCAAAAGACAAGATATTCTTGATTCTGAAATCTTGTTCTTTTATACAGAAATGTAATTAATAATAAGAAGAAAACAGGACATAGACGTGGAGTCTATTTTAATCAAAAATTGTCTGTAGATTTTGATGATAAAATTTAAAAATCTACTATATTTAGTTAGTTACAAAAACTATGTTGTGGGAACACGTTTGGTCAATAAAACACCCCTAACCAAATGCTGACAAGAAAAAAAGTTAGGTACAACCTTTCTTCTCTGCAGATGGCCTGAGATGGGTTAATTTGAAAGAATGCTTCCAAACCTGAGGTTACCCCTGATAACAGCATAATCCACTGCTCTCTCCTACGTTCAGTTTCTCAGTTTGTGCTCTTTTAATTTTGGGGGGAGGGAAGCCAGTCCTTTAAACCGATCTTCAGCATGATGGCAGAGCCAAGGAATGTGGCCAGGTGGCACGGTGTCTGACTTTGTTCAAGCAGCCACTTGGGCTTTCTCTGGGTCTTCTCTGCCCTAGGGATAGCACCACTATTGAAAACATGTCTTTGTGACATTCTCTATGCCAGGAGCTCCCAACGCAATTTCCTTGAAACTGATGAAATGAATAAAAATCAACCAAGAGGTGTGCCGTTTGTTTCTGTTTCCTCCTTTCTGCAGCCCTTCTTGATCATCTAATCTTTTTAAATACATTGTCGATCACCAAAAGGAGCGTAAGGGGTATATTGATTTGTAGCAGATGTATTAATAGCCCAGCCCCTATACCTTACCTGTAGCTGCTGGGAAGAAAACCATTCTTAACACGCTACAAGGTCTCATCTCCAGAATTTGCACCTGTTTCTAGCTGAGGACTTTCTCTAGCAGCACAGGAGCTTGTTACTGGGCATGAAGTGGGAAGAAAAGGTGAGGGTAACTAAGAAGAATCTCCTTGGATTCAGTGATGTCATTCTGAGGCATGTTCCACAAAACTTCCCATAGAATTAAGCCCAGATATCTAACACAGGAACTTGCCTCATAACACATGTACTATTAGCTTTTCTATCTTTCCTGTTTTATTTTGTTCTCTCTTCCTTGTCTCACTTTCGCTGTGTCCTCACTCCTGCTTTAAGAATACCGAAACA
>NW_026654881.1:0-7925 GCF_009828535.3 Hylobates moloch
AATCCCTTTTTGCTTTTCAAACTGATAAAATACTTAGAGGCCATGCATACCAAGGCACATTTCTTTTCTTTTTTTTTTTTAATTTTTTCCAAAAAAACATTTATTTTTATTATTTTTAAAGCCAATATCCAAGAGCTGGTCTGTGAAATAAATATGGAAATAAATGCAACTAGCTTCTCAAGTCCCCCCTTTTCCCTAGAAGTCCTGGGAAATGATGTTTGATTTTCTAGCTTTTTAGAAAGAGGCTCTGTCAATATCTACTTAAATCACCTTTGGAAAATTATTTAACATCTCTGAGATTTATTTTCTTTCTTTCTTTTTTTTAATTTTAAATCTTTCATTTCCGTTTTCACGTATTTCTTCTTGCTTCCAAAAGGAAAGGAGTGCGTAGCTCTGTTGCCTGTACATGGTCCACGGCCCCTGGGTCGGGCCGGGGTCCCCTGGGCCTCCCGGGGGTCCACATGCAGCACCTGGGGTGCCGGCGCGGGGCGAGGTCCGGGGGCCGCCTTATTGCTGAGGTCCGGCCGCTTGGGGCCACCGCTAGGCGCGCTGGCTGGGCAGCTCCTGGGAGATGAAGCGACGCAGGCGCTCCAGGTACTGGCTGTGGAGCTCGATGTCGTTGTGCCCGGCGTCCTCCACCCACAGCAGCTCCACCGCCTTGGGGCAGCCCTCGTAGAGCGCCAGCCCGTGCGAGAAGTCGATCACCTCGTCCTCCGTGCCGTGGATGATGAGCACGGGCGACGTGATCTTGGACACCTTGTCGAAGTTGGGGAAGGCGTCGAAGCAGTAGGTCTTCTTGGTGTCGGGGAAGGCGATGCGCATGCCCGAGGTGAGCGGCGAGTGCAGCACCACCGCAGCACACTCGTAGAGCGAGGCCAGGTCCACGGTGGGCACCGTGCCGATGCTCTGCCCCTACAGGACGATGCTGTCCGGGCTGATGCCGTACCTGGCGGCGCCAGAGCAAGGTCAGCCGCGGCCTCCGACGCGCGCGCACCCTTCCCGCCGGCGGGCGTCCCCGGGCCCAGCTCCGGGTGCGACCCTCCAGTCTCCCCACTCAGCCAAGTCAGTGGGTCAGGCCCAGGCTCCACACCAGTCCCGAGGGCCACCCCCAGTCCCCCAACATCGCGGCGGTGGGCGAAGCCAGCGGCCCTGCCCTGTTCCCTGGCGCTGCCGTTCACTGGCGTTTCCTAGCTGGGATCTGCAGGGATCCTGCCTACGGAGTGCCCCTGGGGCGGGTGTAGGGGAGGCCCTGACGCCTCTCCTCCTCCTGGTCACCCCTAGGTGCACACTGGGAACTGTGTGCCCCCCACATCCTGAATGCTTCACGCCTTTCTGCCGGGGTTAGAAAGCCGTTCCTGGTGCACTGGCCAGGACAGCTGACACTCTTCCTCCCTGCAGTCCTTGCCCACCCCCTTGGCCATGAGAAATTCAGGCAGCTGTGTCCCCAAATGTCTCTACCCAATTTTGGACTCTTGGAGTCCCCACGCCCAATGAGATGCCAGTGCAACCCAGGTCAGCATTGAGGGTGGTGGCTGCAGAGGTGGCACCCCCTCCCACCAGCACCTTCCCTTGAGAGTGGACAAGTCCTCGGCCACCTCGGCACCACCAGCTCCCACCCAAGGCCACCCCCACCCCCAAGTCACTGGTGTGCGGCCCCTGACCCAACTGATCCAGCACCAGTTACAAGGCCTCCTTGTGCCCAGTCCCAACCACGCAGGACCCACCCGCCACCCTGCCCATGCTGAGACCCCACAACTCTCCTCCCACACGTTCCACGCCCTGATCCCAGGCAGATGCCCTCTTGCAAGGCAGGAGCATGGGCAGGTGTGCGTCCCCTCTGCCTGGCATTCGGACTCTACCAGCAGGGCTGTCCCTGTCCCTGGCCTGGAATCCCAGCCTCCTGGCAGCACTCCACAGCTCACCACTCACCCATGCCCCAAAGGATGCTGCCTGGCTTGTGCCTGTGGCCCCAGCTCTGCCTCAGCCTCCCTGGCCTGCTCCCTGGCAGCCATGGTCAGTAGTGTGCTGAGCCAGCCCAGCACTGTCACCTGCTACAGGCAGGAGCCCCCAGCTGCCACCTGGATGTCACCACTCAAACAAACAGGACACATCCCCAGTGGAGGCCCTGGGCACGCTCTGGCCTCTCCCTCACAGCTCTGGGCCTAGGTTCCTGCAGGACAAAGTGGCAGCAGGACAGATGGCCAAGCAGACAGAGCTCAGAGCTGGCCATGGCGGGTGTGACTTTGCCAGTGGCCCGGGCAGTAGAGACAGGAGGGGCCAAGGAAGTCGCATGAAGTGGTGGTTGGTGTCAGTGCCCCACACTGCTGGGAGGCCCCCAGAGCCAGGGTGGTGCCAGGGACCAGCTCCCAGGCCCACAGCAGGGACTGCCTGCGATATCACCAAGGCAACGAGGACCCCACCTCCCCAGGGCCTCTGACTTCTCAGAGCTGTGCCTGGTCCCTGTGGGAGCAGGTCAGACCAGTGGGCTGGGCAGGGCCAGGATGAGACAGCCCCAGTGGATGGCAAGCAGGAAAGGCCACCAGAGGCCTACCCGGGTCTCCTCGTCCAAAGCAGCACTGGCCCGGGCGGTGCTCAAACACCCGTGAAGGGCCCAGGCAAGCACAGGGCTGGGGACCGGGATGACTAGGAGCGCTGGATCTGGAATTGAGGATGGCCCAGACCTCGGGTGTGTGCTGGGGGTCTGCACCTGACCCTGCAGGCCCTGCCCCGGGATGGCCAAGCTCCACAGCCACAGGGCCTCATGGGCCAGGCCTGGGGACCTGGATACAGCAGCCTCGCCTCACTTTGCCCCAAGTGCTGCCTCGGCCGATGGGCTCCCAGCCACACGTGCACAGACCCCCAGACACCACCCACTCCCTCCCGCCGGGTGGCATCCACGCCCCTGTGACAAGCTCAGCCCCTTCCCGTCCTCAGGCCAGGGGTTCCCAAGGAGCCTGGCTCCACAGGCCAGGGTGTGGGAGGATCGCCTGGCCACACCTCAGCCATGTGGAGGCGGCACCCGCACACCCAAGCTCGCCTGTCCGGCTCTCTGGCCCTGTGCATCCACTGTGGCTCCCCTCCTGCAGGGCGCCCACCTTCCTCCCAGGGAAGCCCGCCCCCCGGCCCCAGGCCTGGTCCCCTCTTGGGTGTGCCCAGGCTGAGCTGTCCCCAGGGTCGCCCTCACCTGGTGCGCAGGGCCTGCCAGGCGGTGTCGATGTCGGCATAGAGGTTCCTCTCGGAAGGCCTGCCCGAGCTGGCACCGTAGCCGGAGTAGTCGTAGGAGAAGATGCTGCAGTGGAAGCGGGAGCCCAGGCCAATGTAGAAGCTGCTCATCTGGCCCAAGTCCATGGCGTTGCCGTGCGAGAAGAGGACCGTGTACCTGGCGCCAGGCACGCAGGGAACATACGTGCAGGAGACGCGGTTGCCGCAGGCGCTCTTGGTGGGGTAGACCTCGATGGTGTCCAGCTCGCGCTGGCTGTACCGGAAGTCGGCGTGTTCCGTCAAGTGCAGCTTACAGCGCCCGGGTGCGCCCGAGGAGGCCCGCAGGGTCCCCAGGGGGGCGGCCCCGGCCCCACAAGGCCCCGGCTCGGGCTCAGGCACCAGGGAGTAGGTGGCCTCCGGCGGCAGGAAGGCGAGCTTGGCAGCGATGCGGCCGGGGCAGGGCGGGCAGCAGAAGAGGCAGCAGAGCTCACTCAGCGACAGCCCGTTCATGGCGGGCGCCGCCCGGGCCGGGCCTCCACCAGGGCCCCCGCCAACAACGCCGCCCCGCCTGGCCCGGCAGGGGAGGGGTGGGGGTGCTCCGAGTCGCGGGCAGGGGGGAGGGCACCCCCCAGCTACAGCCCCAGACGGCAGCCCCGTTAGGAGGCCGGGGCCCAGCCCCATCGCGGTCCAAGCCGAACCCCAGGGAGCCTCGTAACCACAGGTCTCCATGTCGTGCCGTGGGAAGCCCTGCGGGGGAACAGTGACATGTGGGGTCCTTCGGGGGTGCCACAGTCCAGCTGGGCAACCCCGGGAGGCGGGGCATCCACCCGTGCCAGGGAGTGGCATGGGCCCGGGGCCTGTCGGTCCCCATCCCCTCGGCCCTCCCCAAGGCCTGTCAGGCACTGCACCCTACAGCTCAGGGGACCCCAATTCAGCCCCCTCTCCACAGGAGGAAGGAACCCCCACCTTTCCTGAGCTGGCGATCACCACCTCTTGCCACGTAAGCACAGCCATGGGGTGCAGGGCATGCAGGGGATATGACCCCAGCCCCCCCCACCGCCAACGCCCGGCTCCAGCACCAGGGAAACCCCATGCGCCAGGACTCGGTCCGCACTGCTGCCCACTCCCTCCCTCGGCCCATCTCTGCCACCCTACGGGTGACGGGCCGCTGAGGCAAGGACAGAGCTGGGACTGAAGGGACCCATGAGGGACCCGAACAGGCCCCACTACGTGAGCGCGCACAGGCGCGGGGCCCCACCGGCCTGCAATGTCTGGAGAGGGAGGAAATAATAACAAACAAAGGCTCTAGAAACAAAGGCAGGATACATCCCAGGCTCCTAGGGCCCCAAGAGCAGCGACAATGGCTCTTCTCTGTGCTGGGGCCAGACCTGCTGAGGGGCAGGGGAGGTGGGCTGGGGTCTCCACTCCTGACTTAGGGTTCCTTGACCTTGGGCAAGTCACTTGCCCTCCTGAGGCCTCAGTGTTCTCATCTTAAGCGCAGACACCACATACCCCACAGGAAGTCAAGTGATGGGGGAGGGGAGCGAAGGTGCCTGATTCAGAGTGGAAACTCGGACCTTCTTCCTTGCTGCAGAATGTCATGAAATGCATTAAGTCGACAGCAGCTAAGTTGCTAAAGCAACCACGATAGTGTAAGGAGCTGCCAACAGACAGACGTGAAGAAAACACAAAGGTCTGAGACGTCTGTCTACCGACCATGCTTCTCCTTCAGACTGGAGCAAGGAGGGAGACACGCTCACAACTCAATTTCAGCAGCAGAACACCCTGGAATGCTCGGCTTTTGGGTCACAGCATGAGAAAACCGTGGGGCCAGGAAGATGAGGCTCAAAGGCAGATGTGGACACAGATGGACATGCAGGCGGCTGCAGGCGCCACAGACACGGCTCGTGGGGACACCCTCACCACCAAGGAGCAGCCCCAGGCCCAGAAATACACCTGCTCCCTCGGGACCTGATGTGAGACCCACGTTCCTGTGAGCCAGACTCATGGGCACACGAGGAGGAGAGGAGAGAGCTCTGAAAGCCAGGGTGGGGCAAGGATGGCATCCCAGTGCCCCCAGACTCCCAGGCGGGAGGCAAATCGCACATGCAAGCACTTTTCAGGGGGGAGGTAGACTGTCAGGCTGGTTCTGCTTCTCAGATGGAGGCGAGTCTCCCCCTGGGGACACCTGTCAATGTCTGGAGACAGTTTTGGGTGTCACCACTGGGGACTGGGTGGAGGCTGCTTAGCACCCTGCAGTGCCCAGGACAGACCCACCCCAAAGAATGATCAGGCCCAACATCCACAGCGTCGAGGTTGATGTCAGCTTTTCAACATATTCTCAAAGAGGCCCAGGCCCTACCGGTGCTGCCCCGCTAGTGCTGGGGACTTGGAGGGCCCTGTAGTTTAGGTGGCATCCTGCAGCTGGGTCCTGAGAGCCCAGTGGGCAGTAGCAGGCCCCTGGAGACCCCGGAGATGAAAGGGCACACCGAGATGGCCAGGGCCCCACTAACTATGCCAGAAACAAAGATGTTATCCTTGACACCTCCTTCCACCCACTGGATCTGAGCCAGTCCATCACCAGCCCGGTGGCTCTGCCTGTCTCCCATCAGCCACCGCCCAGTGCCTGCCTCCATCACCTTTCACCAGAGTCACAGCAAAAGCCTCCCTCCTTGCAGATCACCTGCTCCAGGACATTCTCCCCCAGCAGCCAAACAATCTTTCACGACACAAATGCAATGGAGCCACTTCCCTCTTGGGGTGTCCTGGGGGGCCTCCCATTATTCCCTGGATAGAGATCAAAGCCCTCCCCACAGCCTGCCAGGTCCGAATTCCGGCTCAGACCGACTTCTCCAGACTCACCCATCTCACACCCTGCCACCCCTGGTTCCCCCAAGACAAGCCACATTGCCCCTTCCTGCCTCTGCTCCTCTGCCGGGAACTCCCTTCCCCAACCTCACTAGACAACCTTGCCCATCCCAACCACCCTTTGCACCTCACTGCCAATGCTCTCAGAGTCCTCGAAGCTGGGACAGGACCCCTTACACGCTCTTTCCACAGCTTGTATTTTTCACACGTTCGGCCAGATCTCCCCCCACCTCCAAACCAGAAACTCATGAGAGCAGGACCATGACCTGCCACTCACTAAAGGAATGGGCAGGTGGTAGGCAGCAAAGAATTAAGGAGGAAGCACAGGAGGAAAAGAATCCCCAAGCTCCGCCAGCTTTGACAGGGAAGGGAAAGTCTAGTCTCCTCTCCTCTCCAGCCACAGGTACCTGGAACCTCCTTAGTGTCACTAATGGGCGTGGACTGGGGAGTGCAAACCCAGACGCCTCACTCACTGAGCACACACCCTTGACACACTGAATCTCACCAATTCCGTTCCCACGCACTTAACTGGGCACCCCTCTGCAAGCTAGAGGTGTTCTGAGGACCAGCAAGCAACCGAGAAGCCAAAATACTGGAAGATGACCTACATATGGGAGACGGTGACTGCACCTCCCTCAACCAGTCAGGGTGGGAAACCCGCCTCGGGGGAGGCGCGGCCATATCAGAGGGCAGACAAACGGGCCAGGGGACAGGGGATGGGACAGAGGGACAAGCAGGGGCAAAAGCCCGAAGGTGACAGAGCAGGCTCCTGGCTAGAGCAGACCCTGGGAGGAAGAAGTGAGCAGAAGGGTCCCAAGAGAGAGCCTGGGACGGGTGAGGTCGCGCCCCCGAGAGTTTGCACTTCATCCTGGGAGAAATGGCGGGGCCACGAAGTAGTCCCGAGCAAGCGATGGACAACATAGGAGAAGGGCTGCATCCCGGAGAACGGACGCAAGCGGAGGCCGGGAAGCCTGCCCAGGAGTCAGGGCGGCAGGAAGAAGCCTGACAAGGGAAACAGCGACTGGGAGCTGCTTGGGAAGCAGGGCTCGGGAGAGCCCCTGGGAGCTGCCATGGGGGGCCAGAGGACGAAGAGTTTGTCGGGCTGGGGGCAGTTTCGGGGCAAAAGAGCGGAATCCGCGGCTCGGACGGGCGCTCCCCGAAGGCAGGGGCCGCGTCCGCAGGAGGGTGGGAGCGCAACCCACGCCGGAGGGCTGAATGGACGGGGACAGGGCTTTCCCAATCACAGACGTTCACCCGCGGTCCGCGCCCTTGCTCTGGGCTCCTCGGGCAGGACCCGCGGCAGCCCGGGGACTGCAGGGGTCTCGGGGACGTCCAACCGGGCTGCCAGGCCCTCGAGGCCCGGCCCGGGTCCCCAAATGGCTGCGGCCCGGACCGAGGCCACCCCTCGCGGCCGCGCCCGCCCCCGCCCCCGCCCCCGCCCCTGCCCGGCACTCACCACCCCGGCCCGCGCCCCCGGGCCCTGGCCAGGGCCGCGCTCCACGGCTCCCAGCAGCCCGCCCGTGCATCCGTCTGTCCCTCCGCGCCCCGGCCCGGCCTCCTGCGCCGCCCACCAAGGCACATTTCTATTATCACGCTTGGCCCTCCACCATATCAGTGGGTTCCACATCCACAGATTCAACCAACTAGAGATTAAAATGTTCAGGAAAAAATAAAATAAAATAAACCAATACAACAATAAGTAATACAAATAAAAATATAGGATAACAACTATTTACATAGCATTTACATTTCACTGGGTATTACAAGTCATCTAAAGGTGATTTAAAGTGTACTGGAGGATGTGTATATGTTGTGTGTGAATACTATACCCTTTTATATAAGGGACTTGAGCATCT
>NW_026654882.1:0-7921 GCF_009828535.3 Hylobates moloch
CTCTGAGAGTCATCACCCCGATGATGAAGCTTCTGGGATTCACCACCGCCATGATGAAGCTTCTGGGAGTCACTATCACAATAATGAAACTTCTGAGAATCAACACCCTGATGATGAAGTTTCTGGGAGTCACCATCCCAATTAAGAAGCTTCAAGGGGTACCACCCCAATGTTGAAGCTTCTGGGAATAACCACCCGATGATGAAGCTTCTGAGATCACCAAACCTATGATGAAGCTTCTGGGAATCACCACCCGATGATGAAACTTCTGGGAGTCACCACCCCGATGATGGAGATTTTGGGAGGCACCACCCCGATGATGATACTTCTGGGTGTCACCACTCCAATGATGATGAATCTTCTGGAAGTCACCACCCCGATGATGATGAAGCTTCTGGGAGACACCACCACTGTGATGATAAAGCTTCTGGGAGTCACCACCCTGATGACAACGAAGCTTCTGGGAGTCACTACTCTGATGATGATGAAGCTTCTGGGAGTCTCCACTTAAAAAGATGATGAAGCTTCTGGGAGTCACCACACCGATGATAAGGAAGATTCTAGGAGTCACCACACCGATGATGAAGAAGCTTCTGGGAGTCACAACCCAGATGATGAAGCTTCTGGGAGTCTCCACCTTGAATATGATGAAGCTTCTGGGAGTCAAAACCCTGATGATGAAACTTCTGGAAGTCATCACCCCGATGATGAAGCTTCTGGGAATCACCACCCCAGTGATGAAACTTCTGGGTTTCCCACCTTGATGATGAAGATTTTGGGAGCACCACCGTGATCATGATTGTTCTGGGAGTCACCACCACGATGATGATGAAGCTTCAGAGTGTCGCCACCCCAATGATGAAGCTTCTGGGATACAACACAGCAATGAAGAAGCTTCTGAGAGTCAGCACCCCGATGATGAAATTCTGGGAATCGCCACCTCAAAGGTGAAGCTTCTGGGAGTCACCACCCCGATGATGATGAAGCTTCAGGTAGTCACCATCCCGATGATGATCAAATTTCTGGCAGTCACCAGCTCGATGTTGAAGCTTCTTGCAGTCACGACCCTAAAGACGATGAAGCTTCTGGGAGTCATGAAGCCGATGATGAAGCTTATGGGTGTCACCACCCCAATGATGAAACTTCTAGGAGTCACCACCCCTATTATGTAGCTTCTGGGATTCACAAACCCTATGATGAAGCTTCTGGGAGTCACCACACCGATGATGACGAAGCTACAAGGAGTCAGCACCCGATGATGATGAAGCTTCCTGGAGTCACCACCCCAATGACGAAGCTTCTGGCTGTCACCAACCTGATGATGAAGAAGCTTTTGGGAGACATCGCCGCGATGATGAAAATTATGGGTGTCACCATACAGATGATGAAGCTTCTCTGATACATAACCCCGATGATGTAGCTTTTCGGACTCACCACCCCAATGACGAAGCTTCTGGAATTTACCACACTGATGATGAAACCTCTGAGAGTCACCACCCCTATGATGAAGCTTCTGGGAGTCACCACCCCAATGATGTAGCTTCTGGGATTCACCAACTCGATGATGAAGCTTCTGGGAGTCACCACAGCGATGATGATGAAGTTACTGGGGGTCACCAACTGATGATGAAGAAGCTTCTTGGAGTCACCACCCCAATGACGAAGCTTCTGGGAGTCACCACCCCGATGATGATGAAACTTCTGGGAGACTGCATCCCTATGATGATAAAGCTTCTGGGAGTCACCACCCAGATGATGATGAAGCTTCTGGGATTCACCACCCCAATGATGATGAAGCTTCTGGGAGTCACGACCCCAATGATGATGAAGCTTCTGGGAGTCGCCACCCCGATGATGATGAAGCTTCTGGGTGTCTCCATCTCTAAGATGAAGAAGCTTCTGGGAGTCAAAATCCTCATGATGAAGCTTCTCGGAGTCACCACCCAGATGAGGAAGTAACTGGGAATCACCACGCTGATGATGAAGGTTCTGGGAGTCACAACCCCAATGATGAAGATTCTGAGAATCACCACGCTGATGATGAAGCTTCCGGGAGTCACCAAAACGATGATGAAGCTTGTAGGAATCACCACCCCAATGATGAAGCTTCAGGGACTCACCTGCCCGATGATGAAGAAGCTTCTGAGAGTCACCACCCTGATAATGAAGCTTCTGGGATTCACCACCACCGTGATGAAGCTTCTGGGAGTCACCAACCTGATGACAAACTTCTCAGAGTCACCACCCCTATGATGATGAAGCCTTTGGGAATCACTAAACTGATGATAATGAAGCTTCTGGGGGTCACCACACCGATGATGATGAAGTTTTGGAGTCACCACCTCCAGGATGATGAAGCTTCTGGGGGTCTCCACCTTGAATATGATGAAGCTTCTGGGAGTCAAAACTCTGATGATGAAACTTCTGGAAGTCATCACCCCGATGATGAAGCTTTTTGGAATCACCAACCCAGTGATGAAACTTCTGGGTTTCCCACCCCGATGATGAAGATTTTGGGAGCACCACCTCGATCATGATTGTTCTGGAGTCACCACCACGATGATGATGAAGCTTCAGAGTGTCGCCACCCCAATGATGAAGCTTCTGGGATACAACACAGCAATGAAGAAGCTTCTGGGAGTCAGCACCCCGATGATGAAATTCTGGGAATCGCCACCTCAATGGTGAAGCTTCTGGGAGTCATCATCCCGATGATGATGAAGCTTCAGGTAGTCACCATCCCGATGATGGGGAAATTTCTGGCAGTCGCCACCTCGATGTTGAAGCTTCTTGGAGTCACGACCCTAATGACGATGAAGCTTCTGGGAGTCATGAACCCGATGATGAAGCTTATGGGAGTCACTCTCCCGAAGATGAAATTTCTGGGAGTCACCACCTCGATGATTAAGGTTCTGGGTGTCACCACCCCAATGATGAAACTTCTGGGAGTCACCACCCCTATTATGTAGCTTCTGGGATTCACAAACCCTATGATGAAGCTTCTGGGAGTCACCACACCGATGATGACGAAGCTACAAGGAGTCAGCACCCGATGATGATGAAGCTTCCTGGAGTAACCACCCCAATGACGAAGCTTCTGGGTGTCACCACCCTGATGATCAAAAGAAGCTTTTGGGAGACATTACCATGGTGATGAAAATTATGGGAGTCACCATACAGATGATGAAGCTTCTCTGATTCATAACCCTGATGATGTAGCTTTTTGGAGTCACCACCCCAATGACGAAGCTTCTGGAATTCACCACACCGATGATGAAACATCTGGGAGTCAGCACCCCAATGATGAAGCTTCTGGGAGTCACCACCCCAATGATGTAGCTTCTGGGATTCACCAACTGGATGATGAAGCTTCTGGGAGTCACCACAGCGATGATGATGAAGTTACTGGGGGTCACCAACTGATGATGATGAAGCTTCTTGGAGTCACCACCCCAATGACGAAGCTTCTGGGGAGTCACCACCCCGATGATGATGAAGCTTCTGGGAGACTGCATCCCTATGATCATAAAGCTTCTGGGAGTCACCACCTGGATGATGATGAAGCTTCTGGGATTCATCACCCCAATGATGATGAAGCTTCTGGGAGTCACCACCCCGATGATGATGAACCTTCTGGGTGTCTCCATCTCTAAGATGAAGAAGCTTCTGGGAGTCAAAATCCTCATGATGAAGCTTCTCGGAGTCACCACCCAGATGAGGAAGTAACTGGGAATCACCACGCTGATGATGAAGGTTCTGGGAGTCACCACTCTGATGATGAAGATTCTGAGAATCACCACGCTGATGATGAAGCTTCCGGGAGTCACCAAAACGATGATGAAGCTTCTGGGAATCACCACCCCCATGATGAAGCTTCAGGGACTCACCTGCCCAATGATGAAGAAGGTTCTGAGAGTCACCACCCCGATAATGAAGCTTCTGGGATTCACGACCACCGTGATGAAGCTTCTGGGAGTCACCAACCTGATGACGAAGCTTCTGAGAGTCACCACCCCTATGATGATGAAGCCTCTGGGAATCACTAAACTGATGATAATGCAGCTTCTGGGGTTCACCACACCGATGATGATGAAGTTTTGGAGTCACCACCTCCAGGATGATGAAGCTTCTGGGAGTCTCCACCTCGAAGATGATGAAGCTTCTGGGAGTCAAAACTCTGATGATGAAGCTTCTGTGAGTCACCACCCCGATGATGAAGCTTCTGGGACTCACCACCCCGATGCTGAAACTTCTGGGATTCGCCACCCTGATGATGAAGACTGTGGGAGCACCACCTCGATCATGATGCTTCTGGGATTCTCCACCCCGGTTATGATGAAGCTTCTGGGAGTCACCACCCCAATGATGATGAAGTATCTGGGCAACACCAACCCGATGATGATGAAGATTCCCGGAGTCATCACCCCGAAGATGATGAAGCTTCTGGGAGTCACTATGCCTATGATGATAAAACTTCTGGGAGTCACAACCCCAATGATGATGAAGCTTCTGGGAGTCACCACATGAAAGATGATGAAGGTTCTGGGGGTCATAACCCCAATGATGAAGCTTCTCAGAGTCCCTACCCAGATGATGAAATTCCTGGGAATCACCACTCCGATGACGAAGCTTCTTGGAGTCACCACACTGATAATGATGAAGTTTCTGGGAGTAACCACGTCAATGATGATGCAGCTTCTGGGAGTCACCACCCCGTTGATTAAGCTTCTGGGAGTCACCACCCCAACGATGATGAAGCTACTTTTAGACACCACCCAAATGATGAAGCTTCTGTGACTCACCACCTCGATGATGAAACTTCTGGGAGTCACGACCCCGATGATGATGAAGCTTCTGTGAGTCACCACCATGATGATGAGGCTTCTAGGAGTCCCCACACTGATGAAGAAGCTTCTGGGAGTCACCACCCCGCTGATGAAGATTTTGGGATTCACCATCTCCATGATGAAGCTTCCGGGAGTCAACACACCGATGATGAATCTTCTGGGAGTCACCATCCGATAATGAAGCTTCTGTGAATCACCACCCCGATGATGAAACTTCTCGGAGTCTCCACCCTGATGATGGAGATTTTGGGAAGCACCACCCCGCGGATGATACTTCTGGGAGTCACCACCCTGATGATGATGAATGTTCTGGGAGTCACCACCCCGACAACGATGAATGTTCTGGGAGTCACCACCCAGATAATGATGAAGCTTCTGTGAGTCACAAACCCTATGATGATGAAGCTTCAGGGAGTCACCAAACCGATGATGATGAAACCTCTGAGAGCCATCACCCCCATGATGAAGCTTCTGGGATTCACTATCGCCATGATGAAGCTTCTGGGAGACACCATCACCAGGATGAAACTTCTGAGAATCAACACCCCGATGATGAAGATTCTGGGAGTCAGCATCTCAATTAAGAAGCTTCAGGGGTCACCACCCCAATGTTGAAGCTTCTGGGAATAACTACCCCGATGACGAAGCTTCTGAGAATCACCAAACCTATGATGAAGCTTCTGGGAATCACCACCCCGATGATGAAACTTCTGGGAGTCGCCACCCCGATGATGGAGACTTTGGGAAGCACCACCCTGCTGATGATGCTTCTGGGTGTCACCACCCCAATGATGATGAATCTTCTGGGAGTCACCACCTCGATGATGACGAAGCTTCTGGGAGACACCACCACTCTGATAATAAAGCTTCTGGGAGTCACAACCCCAAAGATGATGAAGCTTCTGGGATTCACCACCCCAATGATGATGAAGCTACAGGGAGTCACCACCCTGATGATGATGAAGCATCTGGGAGTCTCCATCTCGAAGATGATGAAGCTTCTGGGAGTCAAAACCCGGATGATGAAACTTCTTGGAGTAACCACCCAGATGATGAAGTTTCTGGGAATCACCACCCTAATGATGACGCTTCTGGAAGTCACCACCCTGATGATGAAGCTTCTGGGAATCACCACCCCAATGATGAAGCTTCTGGGAGTCACCAAAACGATGATGAAGCTTCTGGAAATCACCACCCTTATGATCAAGCTTCAGGGATTCACCTTCCCAATGATGAAGAAGCTTCTGAGAGTCTCCACCACGATGATGAAGCTTCTGGGTTTCACCAACGTCATGATAAAGCTTCTGGGAGTCACCACCCCTACGATGAAGCTTCAGGGAGTCACCACACCGATGGTAAGGAAGCTTCTGTGAGTCACCACCCTGATGATGAAGAAGCTTCTTGGAGTCACCACCCTGAAGATGATGAAGCTTCTGGGAGTCAACACCCCAATGATTTAGCTTCTCAGAGTCAACACCCCCATGATGAATTTTCTGGAAATCACCACCCCGATGATGAAGGTTCTGGGAGTCACCACCCAGAGGATGAAGCCTCTGGGAGTCTCCACAACGATGATGAAACTTCTGTGAATCACCACCCCGTTTATGAAGCTTCAGGGAGTCACCACCACGATGATGATGAAGCTTCAGAGTGTCACCACCCCAATGATGAAGCTTCTGGGATACAACACCGCAATGATGAAGCTTCTGGGTGAAGCTTCTGGGAGTCACCACCCTGATGATGATGAAGCTTCTGGGAGTCACCATCCCGAAGATGATGAAATTTCTGGGAGTCACCACCCCGATGTTGAAGCTTCTGGGAGTCACCACCCTAATGACGATGAAGCTTCTGGGGGTCATGAACCCTATTATGAAGCTTATGGGAGTCACTATCCCAATGATGAAAATTCTGGGAGTCACCACCCCAATGATTTAGGTTCTGGGTGTCACCAGCCCGATGATGAAGCTTCTGGGAGTGACCACCCCTATAATGTAGCTTCTGGGATTCACCAACCCGATGATGAAACTACTGGGAGTCACCACACTGATGATGATGCAGCTACTGAGAATCAGCACACGACGATGATGAAGCTTCTCAGAGTCACCACCCCAATGACGAAGCTCCTGGGAGTCACCACCCTGATGATGAAGAAGCTTTTGGGAGACATCACCGCAATGATGAAAATTATGGGAGTCACCACCCAGATGATGAAGTTTCGGGGATTCATAACCCCAATGATGAAGCTTTTCGGAGTCACCACCCCAATGATGAAGGTTCTGGAATTCACCACACTGATGATGAAACCTCTGGGAGTCACCACCCCTATGATGAAGCTTCTGGGAGTCATCACCCTATGACGTAGCTTCTGGGATTCACTAACCCGATGATGAAGCTTCTGGGAGTCACCACACCGATGATGACGAAGCTACTGGGATTCACCACCTGACGATGATGAAGCTTCTTGGAGTCACCACCCGAATGACGAAGCTTCTGGGAGTCACCACCCTGATGATGAAGAAGCTTTTGGGAGTCATCACCGCAATGACGAAAATTATGGGAGTCACCACCCAGATGATGAAGCTTCTGGGATTCATAACCCCGATGATGAAGCTATTCGGAGTCACCAACCCAATGACGAAGCTTCTGGACTTCACCACACCGATGATGAAACCTCTGTGAGTCACCAACCCGATGATGAAGCTTCTGACATTCATCATCCCAATGATGAAACTTCTGGGATTCACCACGCCGATGATGAAACTTCTGGGAGTCAACACAACAATGATGAAGCTTTTGGGAGTCAACCACCATGATGATGATGAAGCTTCTCAGAGTTACCACTCCAATGATGAAGCTTCTGGAATTCACCACATTGATGATGAAGCCTCTGGGAGTCAACAACCCGACGATGAAGCTTCTGGGATTCATTTCCTGAAGAAGAAATTTCTGGGATTCACCACCCCAATGATGGAAGTTCCCAGAGTCACCACAGCGATGATGATGAAGCTTCTGGGAGTCACCACCCCAACGATGATGAAGCTTCTTTTAGACACCACCCCAATGATGAAGCTTTT
>NW_026654883.1:0-7919 GCF_009828535.3 Hylobates moloch
GGATCCACAGCCCCCTAGGGTCCCACCCACGCTGAAGAGTCCACCTTCTACATGCATGGCGCCCGACTCCGGAGGCCTCAGAGACCCTCAGGCAGCCTTCTGGAGCTTTCTGTCTGTGCAGTTCCCTCCTTTCCGGAGCTCTGCCTGCCAGGTCCCTCTGCAGATGCCTCCCTGAGCCCTGACCTCCTCCTCAGCTCCCAGGACTGCCCACCCTGCCTGGAGGCCCACATCTGCTCGACCATCCTGAATGGGCCTCCACCCCAGGGCTGTGGTGACCCTGGTGCTGTAGCCTGCCTGTCCCTCCTGCTGGGGATCTGGCTCCATGGTGCCCTAGTGCTGAAAACAGTTCATCCTGAGTTTCAGTCTCGAGCTTTCCTGGCAGGAGGGAAACTGCCGGCTGTGTTACTCCTGTGGCTTCCTGTGGCTGGCCACCCTGCCAACTCTCCTGCAGGTGAGGGTGGGTGCGATCCCCAAGGTCCTTTCCACCAGATGCCACTGAGTCCCCCAGGGGCCTGGGCTGGACCCGGGAGGGTCACCTGGCTAAAGTCAGGACCAGGAGGGGCAGGGGGCAGCCCTGGGCCAGGCGTCCGGCAGATGGGCTTGCTGGAGGTGGGGGTTCCTGGTGTGGAGCAGGCGGTGCCAGAGGGGGTGACTGGGACTTGCTCTGGGCAAGCACAGGCGGCGCGTGACAGACCACGTCCAGCAACAGGAAGGGGCCACGGGGGCACTGGTGCTGTCGCGTGGGTCACGAGGTTCCATGTGATGCCGGGAGCGAGGCTGTCACGAGGGAATCACTGGTGCTTGCCTTGGGGCTCCGGGGCTGTGGGCTGTCTCCATCCAGAGGTCTCCCCACCACCAGGCTCTGTGGGGCAGGGAAGCCCAGTGGGGTGCAGGGAGCCAGGAAGCTAGGGTGGGGTCAGGGCAGGGTCTACAGGGAGACCGGGCGAGGCTGGCAGCCTTCCCAGTCCGCTCGGCGTCTCTGCAGGGGGAGCAAGAGCTGCCGTTCCACCCCTCCCAGGGGACAGGTGGGGGGCGCTCTGGGCTTTTCCCACCCCCTCACACAGGGACACTGGCCTGGTGAGCCTGTGACTGAAACTGGCCAGACCGCATTCTGGTGGTTTTATTCGGAAGGGAAGTTCACCCCATTCAGCAGAAGCTGAGATGGGAACAGGAAACCCACAGGGCCCCTTTATTCGGCAAAAATGTCAGTCAGCGCCACGGGGGGCAGCCGAGGGTCCCTGAGTGTGTGAGTGAGGTGGGGAAACACAGATGGATTTTGGGGCCTCCCCCTTCTACAGGAAACCCAGAGTGGACTGGAACGGTGCAGGGGGAGAACTCGCCCCTCCCATCTGGCGCCTCCTTCACACTGGCCCTTGCCCTTCCCCTCGGCTTTGCCTGGACAACTCCTGCCTCCCGCAGGGCCCACCTGTGTCCCCCAGCGCCGCTCCACCCAGCAGGCCTGAGTCCCTCTCTGCTCCTAGACACCCCCTGCTGCCCACTCTCCTGCTACTCGGGTTCTGAGGCACAGCTTGTCATACCAAGGCGGTTTCTCTTTCTCTTTCTCCTTTGGCCGACAGCCGCAGCAATGGCGCGGAGTTTCTCTGCTGGAGTTCGTCCTGCTAGCTGGGTTCCTGAGCTGCCGGTCTGAGCCTGAGGGATGGAGCCTCCTGGAGGCTGGGGGCCTCCTCCCTGGAGATCTGCCCCCAAAACCGACGTCTTGAGGCTGGTGAGCCCCCGAGCCTCCTCCCTGTCTGCTCGCAGATCCCAGTTCTGACCCCAGGGCCTCCCAGAGATCTCTTCCCCATGCCCCTGTCCTGGCCGTGGCTGGCTCCTGCGTCCAGCCTGTCCCCTGCTGCCCGGGGCTCTCGGGTCAACCCAGACCCCCAGCACTGGGCTCACCACAGTGCGGTGAGCAACAGAGCCACAGCCCTACCCAGCAGACCTCCTCCCGTGTGTGTCCCCCACTCACCACTCCATCCATGGGCAGCTGGTGAGCCTCCATTTGGCGAGATGTGGGCACTTCTGGGGACTGGGTGTCTCTGGGCGTCTCTGGGCGGGGCCCTGGAGCAGGTGACCCAACTCCCCGGCAGCCCTGACCTTGGTGACAGGTGATAAGATCAGTGTGCAGCAGGGGGCTGGACCTGGGTGGGCGGGGGTGGGGACACTCTCTGTGCTCATGTGGCACTCCTGCCTGTCCAGCCATTTCCCCATCAGGGGCCCCCGACTGCCCATCAGCCAGCCCAGGAACGAGGCCAGGGCAGAGCCACCCTCCCCGATGTGGCCCTGATCAGCCTGTCACCCACTGTCTGGCTTGTGAGCTCCTGGGGCCCATCCCCGGCTGCCCCTGCTGGCTCCTCAGGGGTCAGCAGGCCCAGCCTCAGCCAGCGAGGGGGCCGGCAGCCTGTCTGCCCAATGGGCTGAAGGCTCCCAGGTGTGGGGTGTGGGGTCCCTGGAGAGGGCAGAGTGCCAGTTCCCAGGGCTCCACGCTGCCAGGCAGGGTCATCAGGGCTGGAGGAGGGGCAGTCCCCACCCGATCCCGGGCTCCAGCGGTCGGCAAGGTTGTTCCATGAGCCTGGCCTGGGGCCCGCTTCTGTCCTCTCTACCAGGCACTTCCACTCCTCCCCATTGCACAGAGGGAGACTCAGGCTGTGGGGCCAAGCCTGGCAGAGCCTACGGGGGCAGCCAGGGCATCTCCCAACACCTGTCCTGACCCCCTTAGGTGCTGTATCTCACCTTCCTGGGAGCCCCCTGCTACGCCCCAGCTCTGCCCTCCTGCAAAGAGGATGAGTATCCAGTGGGCTCCGAGTGCTGCCCCAAATGCAGTCCAGGTAGGTGCAGCCCTTTGGCGGGCCGGCTCCGTGGGCCGAGGGCAGACACTCTTGCCCCCTCCTGCCCCGGACACCCCTGTGTTCTCTGCTCCCACAGCCATGGGTGTGATGAGGCCCTGGGCCCAGGTGCGCAGACAGTGAGGGCAGGACGCCCAGGCCAGCAGCTTGGACTCTTCACCCTGGGGGACCCTCACAGCCACACTGCACAGGGGATGGGTCTGAGAGACGTGGCTGGCCTACCGTGGCCGGAGACATGGGCTCAAGGGGCACATACCAGAGCTGGGCCAGGTGTCCCAGGAGGCCCCACGTGCTTCCAGAACTTTCTGATTTTCCCCAGAGCGGCTTTGCTCATGGCTGATGGGGCTGCTGTGTCCCGCGGGGAACCGCTCATGGGCCATTTGCGTCCCCTTAGCTGGTGTCTCCCTGCTTGGGCTCTGGGTGCAGGCGGAGTGGTGGGTGGGCTCCCGAAGGGGCCTCCCGCAGACTTGTGAAGTTCCCACTCTCTGGGCGGCAGGTTACCGCGTGAAGCACGTCTGCGGGGAGCTGACGGGCACAGTGTGTGAACCCTGCCCTCCGGGGACCTACATTGCCCACCTCAATGGCCTGAGCAAGTGTCTGCAGTGCCAAATGTGTGACCCAGGTAAGAGGCCAACACAGCCGGCCCAGCCTCCACTCGGGCAGCCTGGATGCCCCCGCACCCTGCACCCTCTCTCCATGGCCACAGTGCCCCAGGAAGGCCCCGGCTGCCCCAGGCCAGGTCCCGACCCCATCTCCATGGGTGCACCCTGCAGGGGACGCCTTGAGGTCAGCCTCTGGCCCCCGTCCACCTCTGTCTCACCTCTCACTTTGTCATGTGGGCCGTCAGGTGGACTGTCCTGAGCTTGGCGACTGACCATCAGCCCTCATCCTTGGCTCCTCTGGTGCCCTGGGGTGGGTGTCCAGGCCTCTCCTGTGCCCACGTCCCTAGCTGCAAAGTGGAGTGGGATGGTGCTGGGGCTCTCTGGCAGGCACTGGGGCCTGCTGCTTCCCCACAGGGCTTCTTGTCCCTTTCTCCTCCAGATATTGGTCCCCCCCCCCCCGTGACCTCAGGGGAAGAGGTCACCTGGAGGCTGGTGCCCACCTGAGTCCAGGCAGACAGAAAGGGGAGCCAGACCCAGAGGCATGCCTTTGAGTCGCTGAGCACAGAGCCTGTCCGTGCGGCCAATGGCTCTGTCCGCTCGGAGCCTCATGCCAGGCTCAGCACGGCCAGTGCTCCCTGGGGCCAGGCAGGACTGCACCTGCAGGACAGGGCTGACGGCACACTTGGGGGCAGGGCCTGAGCCTACAGGGAGGCACAGGGCAGGTGGGCTAGCCATGAACGGAGGAGCCAGCTGGAGTGCTTTGGGGGTTCATGCATGTAGGCTGGGATTTGGGGCTCACACCTCAACCTGCATGCCCAGTTCCATGCCCCACCCCTCTTGTGAAAGCACTTGTCTGATTGGGCTGAGGATGTGGGGGCACAGGTGTGCAGGTGTGCCCCTCAGGAGGGGCCCAGGCCCAGCTGGTACCCCTCCCTCCACCAGTACCTGAAGAAGTGGGGCTCTCACCCTACCTGCCTCTGCCATTGGAATGGCCTGGTTTGCACAGATGGGAAGTCCATTTGAGGGGTGGGTGTCCGGGTGGGCACGTGGGGCAAGGACTTGCCTGAGGGACCCTGCCCTGGAACTGACAGTGCAAGCTCGGCGTCCTGCCCATCTGGGCAGAAGGCTGGTTTCTCCCATCAACGAAACCCTCCCAGGACCCTCCTGCAGGCCCTTGTCCCACACGCAGCTCTGCCGTCCCTTGGTGTCCCTCCCGGCCTCAGGTCCTCCATGCTGGGTACCTCCGGGCACCTTGTTTGGCTGAGCCAGGGGTTCAGCCTGGCAGAGGGCCCTGGCAGCAGTCCTTGGCCTGTGTCCTGGCCTGTGGATGGTGTCCCGGCCTCCACGTACCCCTCTCAGCCCCTCCTCTTGGACCCCAGCCATGGGCCTGCGCGCGAGCCGGAACTGCTCCAGCACAGAGAACGCCGTGTGTGGCTGTAGCCCAGGCCACTTCTGCATCGTCCAGGACGGGGACCACTGCGCCGCGTGCCGCGCTTACGCCACCTCCAGCCCGGGCCAGAGGGTGCAGAAGGGAGGTAAGCGGTGGGTGGCGGACACCCCTCCCGTTTCCACCCTGGTCCCCAGTGCCCCACTGTCTGGAGCCCCAGGTCTCCTCGACGTCATGGCCTGCCCAGGGGCCCTGGTGAGACAGAACCTTGGCCAGCCCCAGGCCCACCCACTTTAGCCCTGTCCTGGAAGCAGCTCAGTGGGGAACAGGCGATGGAGGCAGGGGAGGGGGCAGGGAAGGGCCACCCCAGGTTGCTCCACCTCGGGGTTCTGGGACTCCCCAGTCCCCAGGTCTCACTCTCGGGCCCCAGGTCTGGAGCCTGGGTTTATGGGAGTGACCACGGTCAATGCCACTGTTCAAGCTAAGTCTAGGAGGAGTAAGTGTCCAGCCCAGGCCTGCACCTGGCCGGGCAGCCCCCACAACACTGCAGGATATGGACACAGAAGGACTCCCGGACTCATGAAATCCCAGCTACTCAAGGCCGGGACAGCCAGAGCCACCACCCCAGGCCTCACCTCTAAGACTCTGGACAGGGAGCCCGCCCCTCCCCCCCGGTCCGGTCCTCCCATCACCCGCAGAGCACCCAGGTCCAGAAGCTCACAGACAAGCAGTCCCTAGCCACTAGCCCCCTCCCGGCCTGGTGCCCTCAGCCCCCTCTGTCCGTCTCTCTCTTCTCAGGCATCGAGAGTCAGGACACCCTGTGTCAGAACTGCCCCCCGGGGACCTTCTCTCCCAATGGGACCCTGGAGGAATGTCAGCACCGGACCAAGTAAGTGAGCCTTGGGGAGGCCCAGCACTGTGCCCTGGGGAGGGGGCTCCATGTTGCTTCCCTGGGAGATGACCGTCTTCTCCAGCAGAAAGTCCTGAAGGCCCCACCCTGATGGGCACCCTGGTCACATGCCTGCGTCCAGGAGAGCCGCACGGCTGAAGCCTGTGTGCCCCAGATGACCCCTTCCATGGGCCCAGACAAAGCTTCATCAGATCTGAGCTTCCTGGAGGCTCAGGATGGGCCTTTCCAGAAGCAGGCCCAGAGGGAGGCTGCCTCAGAGCCCCGGCCCCTGGGGGCGTGGGTGTCCCTGAATGTCAGGGCCATGGGAGGGCCCCCTGGGCTTCAGGGGTTGGGGAAAGTGAGCACTCTCCTCTTTGTCTGCCTATGGGAGGACACCTTCAAATGCTGACCCTGGGCCCCTAACTGACCTGAGACTTCAGAGCTTCTTGGGAGGAGCTGGGGGTCCCCAGCAGAACCTGGGATGGGGCAGGGGTGGCTGCCCCAGGGAGGGGGTGGTGGGGCCTTCCATCCTTCTCTGCCCTCCCTGTCCTCTGGCCCCAGCTCAGTCCTGTCTGTCTCCAGCTCTAACCATTTCCATCCCGACACCGGCTCTCCCTCCACCTTCTGTCCTTGTCTGCCACTCGTCTCCCATGCTCTGGGGTCTCTGCACTGCTGGCTGCCTCCCGCTTGTCTCCCCTCTCCCTCTGCCGTCCTGTCTTCTTTGCCCAGTCTCTCCTTGTTTCTCTTCTTCTCCTTCCTTCTCTCCACCTCCCCATAGCCGAGCTTGGAAAAGTCAGACAGACCTCTGAGGTCTCATCCTGGAGCTACCACCAGCCCAGCCTCCCTGGGACCTGTCTTCACTGCCTGGGGCCCTGGGAGCCAGGGATGCTCCCTGGGGCGGAGTGAACACCGGGCGCTGCACCTGCCTCTCCCACGTCCTCGGCCCCACTCCCGCAGGTGCAGCTGGCTGGTGACGAAGGCTGGACCTGGGACCAGCAGCTCCCACTGGGGATGGTGGTTTCTCTCAGGGAGCCTCATCGTCGTCATTGTTTGTTTCATACTTGGCCTAATCATACGTGTGAAAAGAAGAAAGCCAAGGGGTGAGCACACGGCAGCCCCATCAGGGCTCATGTCCCCAGCTGTCACCTCTTGGAGCTCTGTCACCCCAAACCTGGGAGATGGCCCCAGAGCTTTTCCAGGATCTGCGGCTCCTGCCAGGGCAGCCACTGCAGGCTGGGGCAGGTGGGCTTTCTGCTGTGGCCGGAGCCCAGATGTCAGCTGGCCTCCCTGGGGGAAGGGAAGGTGGGTGGGACCACTGACCATGGAGCCCTCAGCCGCCCCTGCCTACGCACTCCATGGCTCTGTGCTCCTGCCTGCCCCCCGTGGGATATGGGGAGCAGGACAGGCTCTGCTCAGCTGGGAGAGGCTCTGGGCTCAGGGTCAACAGCCGCCCTGCTGGGGACAAGGCTTTGTCCTCACTGAGGAGAGTAAGGCCATTCATTCATTCATTCCTCCACCTATCTGCCCTGGTCTGGGCACCTGTGCTGTGCCTGGCCTCCGGGGCATTGACCTAGCTGTGTGGACCCGGCTGTGGCCCTGGGAGCCCTGTGCACAGCCCCTGGGGGCGCAGCTTGTAAGCACTGAGATCCGAAGGGAAAGTCAGTCCTATCCTCCAGCCAGGCGGCAGCAAAGCCACCTGATCCTCACCTGGGGCCTCCAATGCTGGGAGGTCTTGGGGCCTCAGGCTCTAGGGTAGGCTGGGCAGCAGCTTAGTCTCACCCAACTGGGCACCCGCTGGTGTGGTGGGCAGGGCCTCCCCACTGTGAAGCGCTTGTCCCCCTCCCATAGATGACGGTTGAATTAGGGTTAGTTATGCACTTGGGGGCCTCAGCTGGGGAGGTGGGCCGGGCGCCCCCAGTCCTATCACCCATGCTGGGCCTCCTGGGGGACAGGCTGGGCTAGCAGTACCAATACAGCTGGCCTCCTCTGCTCTCAGAGAGGGTCAGTCCCTTGGGGACGGTCTCCCAGGGAGAAGCAGGAGTTGGTGCCCCCGCCACCGCTGTGAGACCATTGCCATGAGCCTGTGTCCCCTGATCAGACGCTGCCCGTCCCTGACCTGTGTGTCTGTGTATTGCAGGTGATGTAGTCAAGGTGATCGTCTCCGTCCAGGTATTGATCCTCCTCCCCCTCCCCCC
>NW_026654884.1:0-7917 GCF_009828535.3 Hylobates moloch
AAGGAAGAGTTAGTACCATTTTTACTGAAAATATTCCCCCAAAAAATGAGAAAGAGGGACTCCCTAATTTATTCTATGAGGGCAGCATCATTCTGATAAACCTGGCAGAAACACAACAAAAAAAAGAGAAAACTTTAGGCCAAAATCCTTGGTGAATATAGATTTAAAACCTCAAAAAAATACTAGCAAACTGAATCCAACAGCCCACCAAAAAGCTAATCCACCATGATCAAGTAGGCTTTATCTCTGTGACATAAGGTTGGTTCAATATACACAAATCAGTAAATGAGATTCATCACATAAGCAGAACTAAAAACAAAAAAAAGATCATCTCAATAGAGGCAGAAACAGCTTTCTATAATATTCAACATTCCTTCATATTAAAAACTTGCAACAATCTAGGCATTGAAGGAACATACCTCAAAGTAATCAAAGCCATCTCTGACAAACCCACAGCCAATATTATACTGAATAAGCAGAGCTGATGCATTCCTGTTGAGAACCAGAACAAGACAAGAATTCCCACTCTCACCACTCCTACTCAAGGTAGTATTAGAAGACCAAACCAGAGCAATCGGGCAAGAGAAAGAAATAAAAGCTATCTAAATATGATGTCAAACTATTTGTTTGCAGACAACATGATTCTTCACCTAGAAAATCCCATAGTCTCTGCCAAAACTCCTAGATCTGATAAACCGCTTCAACAAAGTTTCAGTACACAAAACCAATGCACAAAAGTAAGTAATATTTCTATAAACACACCACATCAAAGCTCAGAGCCAAATCAAGAAAACAACCCTATTCATGATGGACACAAAAAGCATGAAATACCTATGTATGTAGTTAACCAGGGAGGGAAAAGATATCTACGATGAGAATTACAAAACATTGCTGAAACAAATCAGAGAATTCACAAACAAGCGGAAAAACATTCCATGCTTATGAAAAGAAAGCATCAGTATCGTTAAAATGTATATACTGCCAAAAGCAATTTACAAATTCAAAGCTATTTCTATCAAACTATCAATGGTATTTCCTAAATCATTAGAAAAAAACTGTTTTTATATACACAGGGAACCAAAAAAGAGCCTGAATAGCCAAATCAGTCCTAAGCAAAAAGAACAAAGCTGGAAGCATCACATTACCTAACTTCAAACTATATTACATTACCTGACTTCAAACTATATTACAGGGGTATAGTAATCAAAACTGCATGGTACTGGTACAAAAACAGACACATAGGCCAATGGAACAGAAAAGAATCCAGAAATAAAGCCAGACACCTACAACCATATGATCGTTGATAAAGTCAATAAAATAAACAATGAGGAAAGAACTCCCTATTCAATAAATGGTGCTGGAATAACTGGCTAGCCATTTGCAGAAGATGGAAGGGAGTAGACCACTTACTGACATCATATAAAAAAACCAACTCCAGATGGATTAAAGACTTAAATGTAAAACCTACAACTATAAAAATCCTTGAAGAAAACCTAGGAAATACAATTCTGGACACAAGCTCTGGAAAATATTTCATGGAGAAAAAGTCAAAAGCAATTACAATGAAAACAAAAATTGGCAAATGGGACCTGTTTAAACTAAAGAGATTCTGTACAGCAAAAGAAACTATCAACAGAGTAAACAGATAAATTAGAGAATGTTTGGAAACCATGCATCTGACAAAGAAATAAGAAATAAGAAATCTGAATAAAGAAATCTGAATAAGAAAATGTTTGGAAACCATGCATCTGACAAAGGTCTAATATCCAGAATCTAGAAGAAATTTAAATAAACAAGCAAAATAATAAACAATGCCACTGAACAATGGGCAATGGTTATGAACAGATAATCTTCAAAAGAAGACATACAGTGGTCAATATGCATATGAACAAAAATGCTCAAAATCACTAATCATTAGAGAAATGCAAATAAAAGCCACAATGAGATACCATTCCGCACCAGTCAGAATGGCTATTACTAAATGTTAAAAAATAACAGATGCTGACAAGGTTGCAGAGAAAATGGAATGATTATAGTTTGCTAGTGGGAATGTAAATTATTTCAGCCATTGTGGAATGCAGTTTGGTGATTTCTCAAAGCTTAAAATAGAACTACCATTTGACCCAGCAATCTTATTATCGGGTATATACACAAAGGAATATAAATCATTCTATCATAAGTACACATGCACACACATGTTCATCGCAGCACTACTCACAACCGCAAAGACATGAAATCAACCGAAATGCTCATCAATGGTAGACTGGATAAAGAAAATGTGGTACACATATACCATGGAATACTCTTCAGCCATCAAGAAGGATGAGATAATGCCCTTTTTAGCAACATGGATGGCACAGGAGGCCACTATGCTTAGCAAACTAGCACATGTTCTCACTTATAAGTGGGCACTAAACACTGTGTACACATGAACACAAAGAAGGAAACAACAGACACTGGAGCCTATTTGAGGGTGGACAATGGGAGGAGGATGAGGATTGAAAAAGTACCTATCATGTTATTATATCCTATGCTTATTACCTGGATGATTAAATAATCTGTATCCCCAACCCCTGTGATACACAATCTACCTATATAATAAAGCTACACATGCACCCTTGAACCTAAAATAAACACATATGCACACTCACACCAGATGTCAGGAGACCCCAAAATATAAAGCAAATATTGAAAGAACTGAAGGGAGAAATAGACAACAGAATAACAGTAGGAATAATAGTAGGGGATTTCAATATTCCACTTTCAATCCTAGGTTGAACATCTAGACAGAAGATGAATACAAAAACAGAGTATGTGGCTGGGTGCAGTGGCTCACTCCTATAATCCCAGCACTTTGGGAGTCTGAGGTGGGCAGATTGCTTAAGGTTAGGAGTTCAAGACCAACCTGGGCAACATGGCAAACCTTGTCTCTACAAAAAATACAAAAATTATCTAGGCATGGTGGCTTGTGTCTGTATTCCCAGTCACTTGGGAGGCTGAGGTGGAAGGATCACTTGAGCTGAGGAGGTAGAGGTTGGAAAGAGCTGAGATCACGCCACTGCATTCCAGCCTGGGCGACAGAGGGACACCCTGTCTCAAAAACAAACAAGCAAACAAACAAAAAAGAGGATGTAAACAACACTATGGATCAAATAGATCTAAAAGACATATACAGAACATTCCACCCAAAAGCAACATCATAAACATTCTTCTCAAGTGCATAAGAAACATTCTCCAAGATAGGTCACATCTTATGCCACAAAACAAATTTAAGAAGATTGACATCATACCAAGTATATTTTTTAACCATGACAGAATAAAAGTGGCTGAAGAAAAACAGCAAAATTTACAAACATGTGGAAATTACACAATATACTTATGCATAGCCAAAGAATTAAAAACAAAAAGTAAAAGAAAAAATAGAAAATATATTGAGACAAATTAAAAACAAAACGCTGTCCTTTGCCAGAACTTATAGGATGTTTGCCAAAACTTATGTGATATTACTATAGTAGTATTAACATAAAACTTTATTTTGATAAGTGCCTATATTAGAAAGAAGAAACATCTCTTAACAATCTAACTTTATGCCTATAGGAACTAGAAAATGAAAAACAAACTCTGCTCAGAGTTAGCAAAAGAAAGAAAATGAAATTACAGCAGAAATAAATGAAACAGAGAAAAGAAAATAACCAATGAAACTAGGGATTTATTTTTTAGAAGACCAATAAGGTTGAAAACCATGTAGTTAGATTAATAGAGAAAAAAGGGAGAAAGTGCAATTAAATAAAATTAGAAATTAAAGATATATTGCAACTGATGCCATAAAAATAAACAGGATTACAAGAGACTACTATAAACAAAGTGCACACCAACAAAATGGATAAGCTAGAAAAAAATGGATCAACTCCTATAAACATACTTGTTTTACTTGTTTTTTTTTCTGACCTTAGAGGAAAATATTTCAGCTTTTCATCATTAGATATGATGTGATGTTATTAGTCAGTTTTCACGCTGCTGATAAAGACATACACCAAACTGAGTAATTTATAAAGAAAAAGAGGTTTAATGGACTCACAGTTCCACGTGGCTAGGGAGGCTTCACAATCATGACAGAAGGTGAAAGGCATATCTTACACGGCAGCAGGCAAGAGAGAACGAGATCCAAGCAAAAAAGGGTTTCCCCTTATAAAACTATCAGATATCACAAGACTTATTCACTACCGCGAGAACAGTATGGGGGAAACTGCCCCCGTGATTCAATTATCTCCCACTGGGTCCCTCTCACAACACATGGGAATTATGAGAGCTACAATTCAAGATGAGATTTGAGTGGGGACACAGCCAAACCATATCAGTGGGCATTTAATATGTGACCTCTATTAAGAGCAAGTAATTTTCTATTTCTCTATTTGCAAAAGTAGACTGCACTATGAGTAGAAAACATAAACAGACCTATAAATAATGAACTTGAATCAGTAATCAAAACCTCACAACAAAGAAAAACCCAAGTCCAGGTGGTTTCACTCATGAATTTTACCATTTGAAGAATAATTAATGCCAATTCTTCTCCAACTCTTTCAAAAAATTGAAGAGCAGGAGCATTTTCAAGCTCATTATATGAGGTTTGCCAGAAAAAGACACTACAAAGGAAGAAAACAACAGATCAATATCCCTAATGTACATACATACAAAAATCATCAATAAAATACTAGCAAACTAAATATAACAGCACATCAAAATGATTATTCACCATCAACAGTTTGAATTTATCCCTGTTGAACCACACAATGTAAAAAAAAAATTGTATAGTGGTTGTCAGGGACTGTAGAAAAAAAGAAATGAGGAGTTGCCGTTCAATGAATATAGAGTTTTAGACATGCAACATGTAAAAGTTCTGGAGATCATCTGTACAACATTGTTCCTATAGTTAACAATATTGTGCTGTACATTAAAAATGTATTAACAGTATAGATCTCATGTTATATGCTTTTTACCACAAAAACAAACACAAAGAAGAAAAAAAAACACCAGCCAATCTCACATATAAAAGTATATGAAAATATCCTAAACAAGAACTTAAACAGTTTTAAAATGTCAGCTTATAAGCAAGCTGGCTTCACTCTTCACCACCAACAGAAGACAAAAAACAATACAGCACCAAGTTTTTCAATAGAAACAACCCAGAACTCAAATATAAGGATGAGAGAGATCCCAGGGCTGCAGAGAAGTGGAAAAACCCTGAGCAGATGGCAGGAGAATTAGACTTCCACATCTGCAGTGCTCCTACTCTTGTCTTCTGCTTGGCAACAAGTGAAGAAGAATCCCTTGAGGACAAGCAGAAACAAAATGGGGAGTGGGACTACCATCCCCAGTCCTGAAAATTCTAATCAGCCAAAGGATACAAACAGCACCAAGCTGTATAAGGTACATTTCACCAGTCTCTTGGGTGCAAACCCTTCCTTAGCCTGTCTTCCCACACTGCTTGTATAATCCCATTAGATCTCTCCTATTCTGGACAGGCAGCACTTCTATCATTTACTAGAGCCAAAGTGAAACTGGGCTTAAGGTGTGACCTAGAGGTGAAAAGGACAAAGCAGCTGAGCAGTAAATATTTACTAAGCAAATATTGCCGATTTTTTTGTAAAATCTGTACAGAGAAAACTGACATAAATTACCAATTAATCATTTAATGAAAAGATATAGACATATACCTACAAGAAACAACCACGAACAGGAAACCTGACTGCCACAAAGGGACAAAGCAAAACAAACAAACAAACAAACAAAAAACTATTTAAACCTGACTGCCACAAAGGGACAAAGCAAAAATCCAGTTACTTACCCTAACTAAGCAGCAATCTGTGAGCACTCTGACCAAGAATTCAAAATAGTTTTTTGTTTGTTTGTTTGTTTGTTTTGCTTTGTTTGTTTGCAGCTGTTGTAAAAGGGGTTGAGTTCTTGACTTGATTCTCGGCTTGGTCATTGTTGATATATAGCAGTGCTACTGATTTGTGTACGTGGATATTGTATCCCAAAACTTTACTGAATTCACTTATCAGATTGAGGAGTTTTTTAGACGAGTCTTTAAGGTTTTCTAGGTATACAATCATATCACTGGGAACAGCGACAGTTTGACTTCCTTTTTACCAATTTAGATGTCCTTTACGTCTTTCTCTTGTCTGATTGCTCTGACTAGGACTTCGACAGAAGTGGTGAAAATTGGCATCCTTGTCTCGTTCCAGTTCTCAGAGAAAATGCTTACAACTTTTCCCTGATCAGTATTATGTTGGCTGTGGATTTGTCATAGATGGCTTTTATTATCTCGAGGTATGCTCCTTTGATGCCAATTTTGCTGAGGGATTTAATCATAAAGGGATGTTGGATCTTGTCAAATGTTTTTTCTGTGTCTACTAACATGATCATATGATTTTGCTTTTAATTCTGTTTATGTGGTATATCACATTTATTGACTTGTATGTGTTAAACAATCCCTGCATCCCTGGTATGAAACCCACTTGATCATGGTGGATAATTTTTTTATATGCTTTTGGATTCGGTTAGCTAATGTTTTGTTGAGGAATTTCACATCTAAGTTCTTCAGAGATATTGGTCTGTAGTTTTCTTTTTTTGTTATGTCCTTTCCTGGTTTGAGTATTAGGGTGATACTGGCTTCATAGAGTGATTTAAGGAGGATTCCTTCTTTCTCTATCTTTTGGAATAGTTTAAGCAGGATTGATAATAATTCTTCTTTGAATGTTTGGCAGAATTCAGCTGTCAATGTGTCTGGTCCTGGATTTTTTTGGCCATTTTTAAATTAACATTTCAATCTCACTTTTTGTTATTGGTCTGTTCAGAGTTTCTATTTTTTCCTGGTTTAATCTGGAAAGGTATATTTCAAGGAATTTATCTATCTCCTAGTTTGTGTATGTAAAGGTGTTCATAGTAGCCTTTAATAATCCTTTTTATTTGTGTGGTATCTGTTGTAATATCTCCCATTTCATTTCTAATTGAGCTTATTTGGATCTTCTTTCTTCTTTTCTTGGTTAATTTCACTAATGGTCTATCAATTGTGTTTATCTTTTCAAAGGATCAGCTTTTGTTTTATTCATCTTTTGTATTTTTTGTCTCAATTGCATTTAGTTCTGCTCTGATCTTAGTTATTTCTTTTCTTCTGCTGGGTTTGGGTTTGGTTTGTTCTTGTTTCTCTAGTTCCTTGAGGTGTGAACTTAGATTGCCTATTTGTGCCCTTTCAGACTTTTGGATGTAGGTGTTTAATGCTATGAACTTTCTTCTTAGCACAGCTTTTGCTGTATCCCAGAAGTTTTCACAGGTTGTGTCACTACTATTGTTCAGTTCAAATAATTTTTTAAATTTTCATTTTTATTTCATTGCTGACCCAAAGATCATTCAGGAGGAGATTATTTAATTTCCATGTATTTGTAGAGGTATGAGGGTTTTCTGGGGTTTTAAGCAAACAGCAACAATTTAACTTTCTTTTTATCAATTCGGATGCCTTTACTGTTTTGTGAAGAATAATATAATGGACGTTGGGGATTCACGGGGAAGGGTTGAAGATGGTGAGCGATAAAAGACTACACACTGAGTACAGTGTACACTGCTTGGGTGATAGGTGCAACAAAATCTCAGAAGTCACCAATAAAGAACTTATCCATGTAAACAAAAACCGCTTGTTCCCAAAAACTATTGAAATAAAAAATAAATTAAAAAATAAACCCCACCAAAAAAATAGGATTTTTAATGAAACTCAGTGGTCTTCAACACAGAAAACCAACTCAGAAATTTATTAGATAAATTTACCAAAAATGTTGAAATAATTTAAAAAATCAAACGTATAAATTTTAGAGCTGAGAAATATATTTGCTAAACTGAAAAACAAGTTAGAGGCTACATACA
>NW_026654885.1:0-7915 GCF_009828535.3 Hylobates moloch
AGGGGCCGCTCACCCCGCAGCCCGGCCTCGGCCTCTGCCGCTTGTCGCCGCGCCCCGCCCGCGCGACCGCCCCGCACGTCCCCCTCCGGCGGCCACCATGAGCACAGGCCTGCGGTACAAGAGCAAGCTGGCGACCCCAGGTGAGCCCGGCGCCCGCCCGCGTGCCTGCGCGCGCCTTTGTCCCCGTCGCCCGCGCGCCTCTCACCGTGTCTCTCCGTCTCTCCCCCGCCCGCCGGCCCGGACCCGCCCGGAACCGGACCCGGACCCGGACTCGACCCCGACCCCGACCCCGTAGAGGACAAGCAGGTATGTGCGCACCGCCGCTCCCCCGCCGGGAGACCCGGCCGGCTGTCACCCATTGTGACACTAGCGCCGCGGGCGCCCAAGCGCGACCCCGCCCCCGCCGGCCCTCACCCAGCCCTGTCGCGATCACCGATTGTCAGCCAGGCAGTGCCGCCGCGCCTGGGGCTGCAGAGGAGAGGAGTCGGGGCCCTGGTCCCCTGACCCGCACAGCAGGGACCATGCGCCCCTCCCCAGGATAGGGGGATGGGCAGAGTGTCCCCCTCCCACAGGGCCAGCGCCAGCATCTCCTGCTGATCTGGCCTGTAGGCCATGAGCTGGGGGTCCTGGGTGAGGCCATGGTCGTGGCAGGCCACGCTGGGGGAGGGGAGTCAGGCTCCATCAGCCAGCACAGTCCCTGAATAGCCCTACAGCAGAGGGCCTGTGGTCACCCCCACCTCCCCTGCACCTTCATGCCCCTTTCCCTCCCCACACAGAAATTCGAGTGTTCAGGTCTGCAGCAGGGACTCTTCCCCAGATTGGGAACCCCCAAGGTCTGGTCTGAGTCATTCTCGTGCCCAGATGGGTCCTGGGACCCTATGGGTACAAATAGGCTTGTGGCTTCTCAAAAGGGTTGGCTTGGGCCCCGCCCTCCAGGAAAGCAGGACTGGACAGGAGGCTGGTCTAGGCACGTGGGTGAAACCCAGCCAAGCTCAGGGTAAAACAATGCTGTGAGACCCCTGGAGTGGGGTGGGGGCTGACAACCAGGTGGGCTGGGAGGGCTGGGGGAACCCTGCTGGTGGCCTCTCTGGCTTGAGCTCAGCCATCTTTGGAGGAAAAAAGAAGAGCCCAATTCTGGCACCAGGGTGGCATTGGCAGCCCCCATCAGGGATGGAGTTTCTCAGGAGCCATGGATGCTGAGTGGAACTCCAGAGTCCTGGCCCAGGGTGCAGCAGGCAGGGCAGGAGGGCTGGGCACGGGGGCTGGGAGCTGGGGGAGTCACTGGCTGACTGGTGCCACTCTCCTGGAAGGGACCACACCCCACCCAGAGGTGGGTGAGGCTCTCTGGGAGGGGGCCCTTGGGGAGCCAGGCTGGGAGCTGCCTCCCCATCACAGCAGGTCAGACAAAGCCTGAGATGCAGGGACACATGCGTCAGGCTACTGTTTGAGGGAAATGGAAGGAACTGAGGCTGGGAGACCCAGGAGGCTAGGCCCCTGAGGCTTCTCCTGTGCCTGCAGGTGTCCCCAGGTTGACCCAAGGGCACTCCGAGACCCTGGGCTCCAGCCACTGCTGTTCAGTGCAGCCAGGTTCTCTTGCCCATTACTTCAGGGTGGGGACCCCCTCCTGCTGAGGTGACCATCCTTTGAGGTCAACTGGGAGTCCACCTCACCCCATCCCAGGCCTCCCCGGCCTCCAAGCCCAGAGGAGGAAGGCACTGTGTGGACAAGGAAGGGAGCCCCAGAGCAGGAGCCAGGCCAGGTGTCTGGGGCAGCCAGTGGGTCTGGGGGAGCTGGAAGCACATGGCAGATTCCCTGCTACCACCGTTGTTGAGCCTCAGCCTGTCCAAGCATTCTTTTTGCTCTTTGAAAGGGGGCTGTAGAGGCGTTAGGGGAGCTCCGTCACTACCCTCTGTGCCCCCACCTCCTCACAGGCAGCACTGGTGCTCTCTTGGCCCTGGCTGCTGCTGCCAGAGCTGACTCGGGTGATTCTAAGAATGGAAGTGCCTGAGAGGCTCAGGCATTGGGAGGAGGTGGGCGCAGCTGTGTCATATGGCTCAGGAAGCCCTAGGAGTATCTTTTGTCACTTGGGGACCAGAGAAGGGGGTGGAAGGTAGGGTCCCTTCCTTGAGGCTCCCCCAGGGAATCCACAGGCCCTGACTGGGCCCCAGTGGGTGGCAGGGCAGGTCGGTTGAACACTGAGAGTGAGATTCTTGCCCTCCTGACCTGGGCCTCCCCAGAGGCTGTGCCTTACCAATGGGGAAACTGAGGCAGGCAGTCTGAGAGTCACACACTCTGTTAGACACCTGCTAGCCTGAGGCCTAGGCCCAGGGCTGTCTGTCTTCCTGGAGATGCCCTGGGCCTGAGATGCCAGCCTGTCTAGGTGGGTGCTGGGCTTCGAGGTGTGGACCCTCAGGTGGAAACTGCGTGGGACTCAGCCTAGAGGCTTCCTGCAGGTCAGGGCCACGGAAGGCTGGGGCCAGTGAGGAGGCTTTCTGGTAGCAAGGACTGAGGGATGCTCTGGTAGAGCTGGGGGGCCTGGAGCTGTCCCCTTTCCCTGGGATGAAAGGCTCTCCTGTTTCCAGCTGTGGGCCTGCCCCTCCTCCCCAGGTGCCAGCGGTCCAGGCCCCACAACGGGACCAGGGCCTGGACAGGGAGTGGAGGAGGTCTCTCAGCCAGGAGAGCCTAAGGGAGGGCTGGTGGCGGGTGGGGTGGGGTTGGGGCCTCCAGCTTCTAATGTTCTAATGCGCAGGGGCTTGGCCTGACCAGTCCTACCCTGGAACCTTTCCAGGCCCCATGTCCTGCTCCGCTGGGCTTGCCTGTTGGGATTCTACTGGGGTCATGGAGGTGGGTGGCCCACAGAGCGGAGCTTGGGAGACCCCCGCAGTCCCTGGAGTAGCCACATGGGAGGGAGGCCCGGCTGGCAGGAGCTCCCAGTCCCTCCAATCCTGTGCGTCAGAGCTGGTGAGGATGCTCAGAGGGCAAGGGAATGTCCACAGAAGCACGTGGGAGATGGATCCCATCCCACCCCCTACCCCTGTCTCTGAGGGCAGGGCCACCTGAGGGCTGCAGGGCAGCGCATGGGTGGCCGGCGTTTATTCAGCAGGTTGGCGGGGGCTTCCAAGCTTTGCAGGGACCTCCAGTACTCTGGCCGCCTGCACCCTTCCCTTCCTTCCCTTCTGTCCACCCTAAGCCTCCTAGGGGGCAGGCAGGCTGGACTTCACAAAAGGTGGGCTCTGCCCTCCTCCGGTCCCCCGAATGTCTTGGGGCGCCGCACCAGGAAAGAGTCCACCAAACACACATGCACGCACCCGCGCACACGCACATACCCAATGCACGCACACACATGCACGTACACACGCATACACGCATGTATACACGCACACACGCACGCGCACACACAGGCATTACACGCACATGCACGCGCACACACGCAGGCATTACACACACCCGCACGGACGCGCACACACAAACACGCGCACACACCAACACGCACGCACGCACGGGGGAGGTCAGCCCCAAGCAGGGCTGGGGAGGGGTGCAGGGCGCGGCGTGTCTGTGGGCACTTCGGGCGTCGTGACGCCGCCGGGAGGTTTTCGGGCAAGTCTGCGAGAAGACAGCGGGCCCTGAACTGGGCGGGTTCCCGCGCGGTTGCGCGTGGGTCCCGGGAGCGGCCTCCGGCGCCCTCTGTCGGGCGGAAGCCGCGCAGCACCTCTTGGGGGCGGGACGCGCGGCGGCTACCGACTCCCAGCCCGCCCCAGCCCGCCCCAGCCCGCGTGCAGGACCCGGTCGTCCCCTCCTGCTGTCCTGGGGCCCGGACTGAGGCCCCGGGGGCGCGGCGGGGCTCCCGGTCCACGCGAGCCATGGTTCATCCGCGCCTCGGCTCAGCCCTGCCCTCCGCAGCCGCTTTCGGGTGGCTCCGCCCGCGGCCCAATTTCCAGGCTACCGTTTCCCGGCGACGGCGGGCGGGGCCGTCTCTGCCGCCCCCCGCCGCGCGCTTCGCGGGCGCCTGCGACGCCCCGCCTCTGGCTCGGGTGCGGGAGCGGGGCCTGCTCGGACTGCGACGCCGCCACAGCTCGGGGCCAGTCCGCCCAGTCAGGGGGCATGGCTCGGGCGGCCTCGGGGGTCGACGATCCCCCGGGTAGGCGACGTGCCCTGTCCAGGCCTCACTTCCCGCGTCCGCAAAACGGGGTGGAGAACGCAGCCTAAGGCAGAGCCGCGCCAAGGTCCCTCGCTATCGCCGGGCTCTGGCGGCCTGACCGGGCCTGGGGTCCGAGCGCCCCCGCGGGCCTGCGGGGGTCGCCGCGATGGACTCGCTGGCAGCGCCCCAGGACCGCCTGGTGGAGCAGCTGCTGTCGCCGCGGACCCAGGCCCAGAGGCGGCTCAAGGTGCGTGTGTGGAGAGGGCGGAACGTGGGTCTGTGACCTCGCGGGCTCCGGGACTCGGCATGGGGTCCCCGTCCCCGCGCGCCACGGCCCGCCAGCTCCTAGGCTCAGCCCTTCCCTCCGCAGCGGCCTCGGAGGTCCGCGGCCCCACGGTGGGGCGACGTGCCCTGTCCAGGCCTCACTTCTCGAGACTCCAAAACGCGGCGGAGAATGCGGCCGTGGGACCCCTCCAGGGGCCCCAAGGGTCTGCGGGGGCTGGGCGCCTGGGCGCGCGGGCGGGGGAGGCTCGGCGCCGCCGTCTATAAATAGGCGCTGCTCCGCCGCCGCCGCTGCCGCCGCCCCCGCGGCTGGATGCGGGCCAGGCAGGGCCTCCCGCCCCCTGGCACTCTCCGAAGGGGTGAGTGTCGGCCCCGAGCTTCTCCGGCTTCTAGAGGGCCTTGAGTATGTCCCAGGGGTCCCAATCCTGCTGCCCTCTGCCCGAGGAGGGAGGACATCGCTTGTGCCTGCTGCGGCCTGACATCTCCCCACGGGACAAACACAGTCTTGGTCCCTGCAGAGCCCTCCCTGAGACTGGGGCCAGAGGTGTCTTCTCCTGCCACCCCCTCGCCTGCCTTCTTACCTCCAGTCTTTTGCCCACGGGCCCTCCCCTCATTTTTGCCAACGAAATGCCCCACCCTGGGAACCGTACCCTCTGCTGTCTCCTCATACTGCATTTGGTAAGAGACAGGGTATTGGGCTTCCAGAGAAACCTTTGTGTCCCTAACCTGTTCCATCCTGTCCCCAGGACATTGACAAGCAGTACGTGGGCTTCGCCACACTGCCCAACCAGGTGCACCGCAAGTCGGTGAAGAAAGGCTTTGACTTCACGCTCATGGTGGCTGGTGAGTGGGCCGGGCTCCTCGGGGGAGTGACTGGGGTCCCTGGCCAGCCAAGCTTGGAGCCCCAGACCTAACCCAGCTCCTCTATACCTGTGTGCAGGTGAGTCAGGCCTGGGGAAGTCCACACTGGTCCACAGCCTCTTCCTGACAGACTTGTACAAGGACCGGAAGCTGCTCAGTGCTGAGGGTGAGTGGCCCCCAGGAGGCCCTGGCACTGATCCCCAGTCCCCTTCCATGGGACCTCTCCAAGGACTCCCTTTCAGGTCCAGCTCCCACTGTTCTCGCGGTGTGGGTCCCTCGGGGGTAGGGCCAAGGCACCAAGATGGATGAGGACAAGGGTCATGGCTGCCAAAGGTGAGGGGCTGAGGGTTGGAGAGTCCCCTCCAGTGGCCCCTTCCCCGTAGAGCGCATCAGCCAGACGGTAGAGATTCTAAAACACACAGTGGACATTGAGGAGAAGGGAGTCAAGCTGAAGCTCACCATCGTGGACACGCCGGGATTCGGGGACGCTGTCAACAACACCGAGTGGTGAGCGAAGCCTGCTGAGAAAGGCCCTGCCTAGGCGGCCACAGCACTCCAGGCCTGGCCTCACCTCCCTCCTGCCCACAGCTGGAAGCCCATCACCGACTATGTGGACCAGCAGTTTGAGCAGTACTTCCGCGACGAGAGCGGCCTCAACCGAAAGAACATCCAAGACAACCGAGTGCACTGCTGCTTGTACTTCATCTCCCCCTTCGGGCATGGGTGTGTGGCTGTCCTGGGGCCAGGCTCGGGAGTGCACCCCCTACAATATGGTCCCCTGGCTGTGCCTATGCCCACCCTCGGCTGCTCTTGGCAGGCTGCGGCCAGTGGATGTGGGTTTCATGAAGGCGTTGCATGAGAAGGTCAACATCGTGCCTCTCATCGCCAAAGCTGACTGTCTTGTCCCCAGTGAGATCCGGAAGCTGAAGGAGCGGGTGAGCCTGCCGTTGCACAGGGGCCTGGCCAGGGCCCTGGGGCTGAGAGTACCAGGGGGACTTGGCCGGCCTCAAATCTGATGGTCCTTGCCCCACCACAGATCCGGGAGGAGATTGACAAGTTTGGGATCCATGTATACCAGTTCCCTGAGTGTGACTCGGATGAGGATGAGGACTTCAAGCAGCAGGACCGGGAACTGAAGGTGAACGTGCAGACTGGTGGGGCAGGGGGGATGGAGGTGGCAAGGGGCAGAACCAGAAGGCTTTGTCTCCTTCACACCGGGCCTGCTGGAGGAGGGCCAGGTCAGCCCAGTTGGGGGCAAGAGTCATTTGTTCTAGGAGTAGAGGACCTGTACCCCCTTCATCCAGGGCTAGAAGGTAAAGGTGACCATGTCTTTGCCTGGCTGGGGTGGGTCATGTGGGTCCCGAAATGGTGCTTGGCAGGTATGGAGCACTTGCCCAGATCCAGAGGTGCAGCAGTGGGCCAGGCCCCCAACCCCAACCCTCTTCCCATGGGTCACCAGAGGAAGGGGCTGCCCCAGTGGCACACCCTGGCTCCCAGATTTCTGAGCTCCAGGGTTGGTGGCTTTGGGTGCCTCAGCAGCTAGAGTGGTGATGATGGAGACCATGCCAGGGGCAAGTGGCCACCAGGGCAGGGGCATCAGCACAGGGAGACATAGGCTCAGCCCTGGGGAAGGAAGGGGCAGCTGGAGGGGGTGGTTCTTGCTGAGGGAGGAGATGAGGAGGGAGCATGCCTGGTTGGGCATAGCCTGGAAAGGCCCTGGAATGTGAGCCGCATGGGCTCTGGCTCTAGCCAGGGGCAGAGAGGCCAGAAAGGGGCAACGCCAGGATCTCTTTGAGGAGAGGTCGTTGGTGGTGATGCTGGAGGGGTGCCCCGGGAGTTACATGCCCGTTTCCCATCAGTAACCCTGCAATTACGCTCACCGGGTGTGAGCCCTTCTCCCTCCTTCCCCCCAGGAGAGCGCGCCCTTCGCCGTTATAGGCAGCAACACGGTGGTGGAGGCCAAGGGGCAGCGGGTCCGGGGCCGACTGTACCCCTGGGGGATCGTGGAGGGTGAGTAGAGTCTTGGGGTACCAGGTCTGGGGCGGGGGAAGGCTGTCCTGGGCCGGCGCCAGCCCACCACCCACCCCCACCCCCACCCCGCAGTGGAGAACCAGGCGCACTGCGACTTCGTGAAGCTGCGCAACATGCTCATCCGCACGCACATGCACGACCTCAAGGACGTGACGTGCGACGTGCACTACGAGAACTACCGCGCGCACTGCATCCAGCAGATGACCAGGTGCGCGCCCCAGCCGCAAGGCAGACCTCGCCCCTCCGGCCCCGCCCACGTCTCCATAACTGAGGGCCGGTCCTGTCAGCCCACCCAGACTTGAACCTTGCACCATTCCCCAAATCGCCTACACACCCCCAGAGCCTGGTCTCCCTAGAACCAGTCCAGGGCTGTGAGTGCTCCGGAGGGCAGGGCCTCAGCAGTGGCGGGGATGGGCCAGGCATCGCCAGCCCACGCCGAGCCTGCCGGCTGCGCCGCCCCGCCCATCCTCTCCCCCTACCCCTGCAGCAAACTGACCCAGGACAGCCGCATGGAGAGCCCCATCCCGATCCTGCCGCTGCCCACCCCGGACGCCGAGACTGAGAAGCTTATTAGGATGAAGGATGAGGAAGTATGTGGGGCGG
>NW_026654886.1:0-7913 GCF_009828535.3 Hylobates moloch
CTGCCCCCTCCAATGCCCTTTCCAGCTCTGGTAACCATCATTCTACTCTCTGTCTCCATGAGTTCAATTGTTTTATTTTTGGCTTCCACAAATGAGAGAGAATATGTGAAGTTTTACTTTCTGTGCATGTCCTTAACATCCATAGACTTGTACGTAACATAATGTCCTCTAGTTTGTAGAGGAAATGTTACATATTAAATTTGAACTCAGTTGAACTTGGACACAAACAATGGTCACCAAATCCTGGAACATGTTGTATGAGCCCCTTGAGGTGTTCATCCAGTGCTGTTGTGGAGAAATCTCTATTTCAATCTCTTCCTATATGTTAGTTATTGAAAAACAACAGACAATTGCAAAAAAAGCTGACCTTTTCGTGTTCCTTGAGCCCAGTCTCAAAGGGCCCTCGTGACTGGGCCTCATGCCAAACAACTTGTTACAATAAGAGCTAGGGTCCCAGACTGCACCAAAGCTTCATGAGACCTCTCTTCCTCTGTGGACAGACGAGTGGCCTACTCTGGAACCCGGGCTGTTGCTTCCCGGTCTGGTGATGAATCTTTCATAGTCTGGTGAGTGTGTATATATATATATATGTATGTATATTTCCCTTCTCCCATTCCCATTGCAATTTTCTTATTATATCATTTGTTTATTATATCTGCATTACCATTTACGTGAGATAAAAGTTATTTACCCTTAAAGTATTGTGTGTGTGTCTTTTCTTCTCCCCCCCTTGCGTTTCCTGCACAGAACATAGTTCCATCCACTTTGCAAATGACCAGATCTCATTCTTTTCATGGCTGAGTAGTACCCCGTTGTGTATACATACCACATTTACTTTATTCATTTATCTGTTGATGGGCACTTAGGATGCTTCCCAATCTTGGCTATTGTGAATAGTGCTGCAATAAAGATGAGAGTATAGATATCTTTTTGATATACAAATTTCCTTTCTTTTGGGTACATGCCTAGAAAGGGCATTGCTGGAATATATGGTAATATTTTTACTTTTCTGAGGAACCTCCATACTGTTCTCCACAGGGGTTGTACTAATTTACATTCCCACCAAGAGTGTACTAGGGTTACCCTTTCTCCACATCCTTGCCTGTCTTTTGGAAGAAAGTCATTTTAACTTGGGTGAAATAATATTTCATTTTAGTTTTGATTTGCATTTATTTGATGATCAATGGTGTTGAGCACCTTTTCATACATCTATTTGCCGTTTGTATGTCTTCTTTTAAAAGACACATAGACAAAAGAATTGCAAATAGATATATGAGTAGAAAACCTTTATTTGCTGAATTTTCTTTATCCTTTCCTTTCACAGTAGCCCCCAACCCCAACACACACACACACACACACACACACATCAGGTTAAAAACCAGACCATAAGGGGCTGCAAACCTTAGTTCTTTCTGTATGTGAGAGTGAAAGTTTGCTGTACACTGGATCACACCTCACAGGAAATGCTGAGTTTTCCAAATTCTAAAGTTAAGAAGATTATTAGGGTCAGGCATTACAGGTTTTTGTAAAATGGCTAAAGTAGCTACATTGGGAGATTCTTTGTCTAAAAGTCTAATACATCCCCCAATTTGATTCAGAGCTTGGCATGTTGTCTGGTTTTATCTAAATAAATAAATAAATGCTATTTTTTTCAAAGCTCAATTATAGAAGCCTTTATCTACAGACACCCTCCTCTATCCATTTCCTCAGTGAAATTATCTAGACAGACTGATATAGAGAGATTAAGAATGCCATGCTTTCAAAACTCTCTTGGATTCCTCACAAAATACTTTTGTTAGAAATATTTAAAATGTTTAAAGGAATCTTGCCTGGAACACTTCAGATAAAAATCAAAAGTCACCAGAGAAAATATTGAAAGGCTTTGGAGAGGAAATGGTATCACTGGTATAAATAAACATTTTATACAATTTAATAGCTTCTTAGTATTATTCTTTCAAATCTCAGTGCCAATCCTTTTTAACATCCTCCTGAAGAAAGAAAACTCAGGCTACTTTGGACATACTTTGTATAGGGTAGCCCTGCTCCACAAAGAGCGGGTAAAAATAAATAAATAAATATAACAATAAATAAATAAATTTCGATGGTTTTGCTCAGTCTGCCAACCTTACTAACTGTGCCAACTTTACTAATTGCTGCCTATGTCTGCCAGTTAACTTTTCCTCCTCCAGACTGAACAAAAAATGCCCGTTTATTTAAATTTTTTAGATTTTTAGATTTGGTATTGCTATTCTTTGGGCACAAAATCCACAAGCGAGAAGATGAGGAACCAAAACTGAGAACAATCTCAAAACACCTGAATAAGTTTGAGTCTGTTGGAACAAAAGTCTTGATAGGGCATCTTGCCCAAGGTGGACCTGGATTCTTCAGCATTGATTAGAACAAGTAGCCTCCCCAAACTGGATCACACCAGAAACCATTATTCAATCTAATGCTACTCATAGGATGCTTTCTGAGAAAGAAACTGACCTACCTAAATCAGTTTCATAGGGAACAGCAGAAGACATTTCCTTGGTCTACCCAGACCCATCTAGTCCGGCCGCAGAACTAGCGTTCAGTGGTCTCAAACATGGGTCATTACTTGATAAATTAGTGTACATAGGATATGCCATCCAAAATATGGCCTAAAACAATTCTTGAATTTTGAGTGGAGAAAGCTGGAGAAAATGGTGTACAAAGGATCCAGGAGACGTTTAGGGCTGAGAGATGAATCCCTCTGTGAAAAGGAGATAGGACTGGGCACTGGAAAAGTGAAATAGTTTCTTTCCAATAACTCGTCATTTCCATGAAGCCAAGACGATGTGAAAACTGGGGGAATCTTCAGTTGGTTTACTTTACAAACTTTTTTTTTTTTTTTTTTATCTTTGCTACCCTATCAATACACGGGACATAGCTGGGGAAAGGGTCACAAAAAATCACCCTGGATGGTTTGTGGATGAATCCAAAGGTGAACATAGAGCAAGTAACCTTTAGGCAAAATACTTGGGACTTTTCTGACAAGGGGGAGCTTTTTTTTTATTATTTCAACTTTTATTTTAGATTCAGGTAGTACAGTGCAGGTTTGGGACAAGGGTGTATTGCATGTTGCTGATGTCTGGGGTACGATTGAACCTGTCACCCAGGTGGTGAGCATAATAACCAACAGGCAGTTTTTCAATCCTTGCCCCCCTCCCTACCTCCCACCTCTTACTGTCTCCAGTGTTTTTGTTCCGGGGGAGCTCTTGTTTAAGCTTACATGCTTTTCTCCCTGGGGGAAGCACCATCGTATGTTTAAGATGGAAAAGGTCAAAATATATCAAACAACGACGTTCACTCTTATGCTGTCATGTCCACTCCTTCATTGCAGACTTGAGTTCTTGGCTCATATTTCTGTACCCGAACTTGCATCATCATTATTATGGTAATCAATTTATGGTACCATCAATTTATGGTAACTTAGAGAAGAGAGCTTTCAAAGAAGGCAAAGGTGTCACTTTTGATCATCTCGCAGTTTATAATTCTAAAGAATTGCTATTAGGAATTTTAGATGGAGTTTTATTCCTCCTGGGTGCCTCCTCCTCCGCCTCTCCCCACCCCTCTTCAAGTTGTTAAATCTCCAATTACGGAGTTAAAGGTTTGAAAACAGAAACTCATCGTTTCCTCACTGCACTTCCGTATTCACATTTGAAATCCAGCATTTGTGTGTGGCCAGTGTGGCCTAATGGATAAGGCGTCTGATTCCAGATCAGAAGATTAAGGGTTGGAGTCCCCTGGTGGTCGTGTCCTTGCTCTATTGTAGGGAAACATCTTCACTTTCTGCATGTTTCCTTGAGCTTTCTACAAGCTGGTTAAAAAAAAAAAAAACCTTTGGAAACTTGAAATGAAGAGAATGTTGACAAAAAGCAAGAACCCAACCCAGTGAGCAACCTGTGTACTGACTATTAAAGTGCACTTTGTACCTGGCATAGGTACTAACGGAGGCATTCGTAATTTGGAATGGGCTTGTTTTTTCCAATTTATGGTCTTGTCTTACCTGTTTCATGAATTTAACAAACACACACAAAAGTACTTTTTTTTTTTTTTCTTTTAGACAGAGTCTTGCTCTGTCACCCAGGCAGGAGTGCAGTGGCACGATTTCGGCTCATTGAAAACTCGGCCTCTTGGGGTCAAGCAATTCTCCTGCCTCAGCCTCCCAAGTAGCTGGGATTACAGGCGCCCGCCATAACAACCGGCTAATTTTTGTATTTTTTATTTTTAGTAGAGATGGGGTTTCATCATATTGGCCAGATTGGTCTCAAACTCCTGACCTCAGGTGATCCGTCCACCTCAGCCTCCCAAAGTGCTGGGATTACAGGCCTGAACCACCTCGCCTTTCATTTTTTTCTGAGTCTCACTCTGTCTCCCAGGCTGGAGTGCAATGGCACAATCTCTGCTCACTGCAATCTCCGCCTCCCGGGTTCAAGCGATTCTCCTACCTCAGCCTCCCAAGTAGCTAGGAGGCACAGGCCACCACGCCCGACTAATTTTTGTATTTTTTTTTTTTTTTTTTGAGACGGAGTCTCGCTCTGTCACCCAGGCTGGAGTGCAGTGGCGCAATCTCGGCTCACTGCAAGCTCTGCCTCCCGGGTTCACGCCATTCTCCTGCCTCAGCCTCTCCGAGTAGCTGGGAATACAGGCGCCCGCCACCACGCCCGGCTAAATTTTTTGTATTTTTAGTAGAGATGGGGTTTCACCATGGTCTCAATCTCCTGACCTCGTGATCCGCCCGCCTCTGCCTCCCAAAGTGCTGGGATTACAAGCGTGAGCCACTGCACCCGGCCTAATTTTTGTATTTTTAGTAGAGAAGGGGTTTCACCATGTTGGCCAGGCTGGTCTCGAACTCCTGACCTCAAGTGGTCTGCCCACCTTGACGTCTCAAAATGCTGGGATTACAGGCATGAGCCACCGCACCTGGCAGAAAAGTACCATCTTAATAGTAAGGACTCTCATAATAGTAGGAGTATTAGGTGCAGGGTATATGGGAACTCTAATATCTTCTAAATTTTTCTGTAAGTCTAAGACTGTTCGACAATTATACTCTATTTATAAAATATAAATGATTTTTTTAAAAGATACACAGTCATGTATTTAAAAAACTTAGAGCAAAGATTTTGCCCTAGAAAGCAAATGCAACTCTAACAGGGTTCTTGTGCTGGTTAATATCCATGTTAAAGATGATGATGACTTACAGGGCCTATGCCATTTTCTCTGATTTCTACGATTTCCTTATTACTCTCACACAATCGTAAATAAAACAGTAAACAGAAAAATAAAATCGTTCTAGACCTTGGTTAATAAAAGCAGAAACAAGGAGGAGAACGAGGAGGAGAAGGTGAAGGAGAAAGAGAAGAAGAAAAAGAGGAAGAAGTCACAATCAACGAGAGTATATTACCAAGAAAAGGAAGTTTCTATCCAAAACTTTCTTTGGGCTCTCAAAACTCCAGAGTCAAACCTTGTTAATAAATTTCCACAAAAATCTGAAGGTCACAAATCCAAATCCTAGTAGGAAAAACTTTCATGAAAATGTCGTGATAAAGGCTCAGTTACAACAACCTGGAACTCATGTGGTTGGGACACTCACTCAAGCTCATAGTTTTGAAGGATGTCCAGAATTTAAAAACCAAGTACTCAAAGAATGCACTATTATCACAGTAAGAGTGTAGCAACCCTATCAGCAAAATGAGCCAGGGCCCTCTAAGAAATCTCACAGGACCCATATATTGCTGAGGAAAAGTGGCATTTACTCGTATCTGAAAAAACAAAACTGAATGTATGCCTTGCTTGAGCAGGGGTGAACTACAAACAGAAATGCAGTCTCTTGGCAAACAAACAAAACAAGTAACAAAACAAAAAGACAGGATATGCATAGGAGTTTAATTCTGAAGTGAAATTAAATTCACATAAATCAGCCTTTTGGGTGGTACAAAGTAGAGACGGGTGTGAATTGTTCCTAGATTGACATACAAACAAAGCTCTTTTTTTTTTTTTTTTGAAATGTCTTGCTCTGTCGCCCAGGCTGGAGTGCAATGGTGTGAACTGTGATCTCAGCTCACTGCAACCTCCGCCTCCTGGATTCAAGCGATTCTCCTACTTAGCTTCCTGAGTAGCTGGGACTACAGGTGCATGCCAGCAAACCCAGCTAATTTTTTTGTAATTTTAATAGAGACGGGGTTTCACCATGTTGGCCAGGATGTTCTCGATCTCCTGACTTTGTGATCCTCCCACCTCAGCCTCCCAAAGTGCTGGGATTACAGGCATGAGCCACGGTGCCTGGCCTTACAAATCTCTTTCACTTAGGAACTACTGAGTTAAAATAAATGTGGGTGCTAAATTCCAATTTGGCCCAGGCATGGTGGCACACGCCTGTAGTCCCAGCATTTTGGGAGGCCGAGATGGGTGGATCACCTGGGGTCAGGAGGTCAAGAGCAGCCCGGCCAACATGGTGAAACCTTTTCTCTACTAAAAACACAAGAATTAGCTGGGTGTGGTGGCATGCACCTGTAATCCCAGCTGCTCAGAAGGCTGAGACAGGAGAATCACTTTAACCCAGGAGGTGGAGGTTGCAGTGAGCTGAGATCAGGCCACTGCACCCCAGCCTGGGTGACAGAGTGAGACACTGTCTCAAAAAATAATAATAAAAATAAAATAAATAAATTCCAATTTGTTGCTGTGAATTCATGGTTAATTATGCAAAAGTGGAATATTCTATTCTTAATTGACTCAAATTAAAATTTCATTTAAATGTCAAGTTTTAAGATACCAAGATTGAGTGCTAATAGTATTGTTATTACTTGAGCACAAACTCCTGGATTCAGTTCTCCTGTCCTGGTCTCCCAAAATGCTAAGATTACAGGCGTGAGTCACTCTGGCTGTCCCTTCAATAATTTTTTTAAAGTAAAGTTTATTTTATTTATTTTTTGAATTGACCTCTCGCCCTGTCACCCAGGCTGGAGTGAAGTGGCACTGCAAGCATGGGTCACTGCAGCCTCAAACTCCTAGGCCCAAGCAATCCTCCTGCCTCAGCCTCTGGTGTAGCTGGGACCACAAGTGTGCACCACCATACCTGGCTAATTTTTCTATTTTTTTGTAGAGACAGGCTCTCACCCTGTTAGCCAGGCTGGTCTCCCAACTCCTGAACTCAATTGATCCTCCTGCTTTGGCCTCCCAAAGTGCTGGGATTTGAGGTGTGAGCCACTTCTCCTGACCAATAATTTTTTATATTAATAAATTTATGGCCAGGCACCGTGACTCATGCCTGTAATCCCAGCACTTTGGAAAATCGAGGTGGGCGGATCACCTGGGGTCAGGAGTTTGAGATCAGGCCGACTAACATGGTGAAACTCTGTCTCTACTAAAAATACAAAAATTAGCCAGGCTTAGTGGCGAAGGCCTGTAATCCCAGCTACTTGGGTGGCTGAGGCAGTAGAATCGCTTGATGCCGGGAGGTGGAGGTTGCAGTGAGCCGAGATTGTGCCACTGTACTCCAGCCTGGGCGTCAGAGCGAGAGTCCATCTCAAAATAAATAAATTAATTAAATTAAATAAAAAAATAAAATTTATGTCAACCAAAATAATTTATCTGCATTATGAGCAAAATATGTCTATGTTTTGACTTGACACTTTTTGCACTCTCAACACTGTGCGATCCTCCTCATACCTTAAGTCAGTGTTTTGTTCGCCCATTTGACAGTAGGGCAGGGAAGAGTCTTGAGTGAATAGCTCTCTGCAAATCCGACTTTTCCCTTTCAAATCTTGCTCTTCAGAAACCTGCTAAGACAAGAGAGAATATACGTAGCAAAATGCACCGCAAATACTCTGCGGGTTGCTCCAAGAGAAAGCTGGGTTCAGTAGCCTGTTGAGTATGAATCAAAAAGAAGC
>NW_026654887.1:0-7912 GCF_009828535.3 Hylobates moloch
TGGCTGAACCCCAATAGAAGCCTGCTGGGATCATGCTATGCAAAATTACTCCACACAGAGCCATTCTGACCATGTCCCTCCCTACACCAGCTATCATACAGATATGCACTACTGGTATGAGAAGTCCTTGCTACAGAGGACATTGACTGATTCAGTAATAGACTGATTAAGTCATTCAACCAAAAAATATTTACTGAGCACCTTCTAGGTATTTAGGTATACAACAGAGCAAAACAGACAAAAATCCCTTCCCTCATGGAGCTTACATTTTAGTGAAAGAGAAAGAGGACTCAAGTATCAAATAGGAAATATGAGTTGAGGATATATTTTATGCAGAGCAGCCTGGAGGCCCTTGTTAAGGTGACTTTTGAGCCAAAATCCAAAGCAGTGAGAGTAAGCCATGCACACATAAGGGGAAGAATGTTCCAGGCAGAGGGAACAGCAAGGCCCAGAGACAGGACAAGGTGAAGCATGCCTGGCATGTTAAAGGAAACACCATGAGCTCAGTGTTTATAAAGAGGAGTAAGAGCAGGAGAGTAGCAGGAAGAACAGTGAGACAGGTAGTAGGGGACCAGATAATGTAGAAAACAAAGCCACTGGAGAATTTGAACAGAGGGGTAAACATGATCTGAATTCCACTGTAAAAGGATTGTTCTAGCTGTTGTACTGAGAGTAGACAGGGTGGGTGCGGTGGCTCATGCCTGTAATCCCAACACTTGAGAGGCCGAGGCAGGCAGATCACTAGAGGCCAGGAGTTCAAGACCAGCCTGGCCAACAGGGCAAAACTCTGTCTCTACTAAAAATACAAAAAAAATAGCCAGGCCTGGTGGCTCACGCCTGTAATCCCAGCTATTAGGGAGGTTGAGGCAGGAGAATCACTTCAACCCAGGAGGTGAGGGTTGCAATGAGCCAAGATCACAACATTGCACTCCAGCCTTGGTGACAAAGCAAGACTCCATCTCAAAAAAAAAAGAGAGAGAGAGACAGTAGACTGAAAGAGGCAAGCATGGAAACAAGGAAACCAGTTAGGAGACTATGGAGATAATCCAGGTGAGAGATGATGGCAGATAGGTCCAGGGTGGCAGCAGTGAGGAGTGAAGGACAGACTCTGGGATATATACTGAAGTTGAATCAACCAGGCACTGGAGGACAGGATGATCTTGGAAAATCTTGGGACTACTGCAGAATCGAATGAAGCTAAATGGCACTAAATTCCAACATCCACTGTGAAATCCTGGGATCAGGGATTTGTTCATCTCTGTCACCTATTGTCCCCACCCAGTACTTGGCATATAATGGGGATATAAAATGTCTTCAATTCTTGAATGAATAAATGTGGAACTGAATATATTACAAAGCCAAAAACCCTGTAGTTTGATAGGTTATTAGGAAACCAAAAAGCATGTGGTACTAGACATGTTTCACTAACAATGGAACAATGGATTCTCTCCCTTGAGTAAATCTATTTCTCATTTTTTTTTTTTTTTTTTTTTTGAGAGAGAGTCTTGCTCTGTCACCCAGGCTGGCAGTGGCGCAATGTTAGCTCACTGCAACCTCCACCTCCCAGGATCAAGCAATTCTCATGCCTCAGCCTCCCCAGTAGCTGGGACTATAGGCACCCACCACCATTCCCAGCTTATTTTTTTTTTTTTGTATTTTAGTAGAGACGGGGCTTCACCATGTTGCTGAGGGCTGTCTCAAACTCCTGAGCTCAGGTAATCCACCTACTTTGGCCTCCCAAAGTGCTAGGATTACAGGCATGAGCTACCACGCTCAGCCTGAATCTATTTCTTTTTATAAAAAAAATTCCCTTTATAACTTATTTCACAGTAATAAGCAATGAAGCTGACAAACAACTTCATATAATACAGTTGAAAATCTGAACAACTTGGCCATTTCCCTGAGAGGCCAGATGTAGTCACCAAACCTCATACCACCTCAGCAACTTCCAACTAAAATGCAGGGATAAATGTTATACAAGTAGTAAGCTCATGTTCTTATAAATAGTAAATCATGTGCCAGGCACCGTGGCTCACACCTGTAATCCCAGCACTTTGGGAGGCTGAGGTGGGTGGTCACCTGCAGTCAGGAGTTCAAGACCAGCCTGGCCAACATGGTGAAACCCCATCTCTACCAAAAACTACAAAAATCAGGTGTGCGTGGTGGTGCATACCTGTAGTCTTAGCTACTTGTGAGGCTGAGGCATGAGAATCCCTTGAACCTGGGAGGCAGAGGCTGCAGAAAGCCGAGATCATACCATTGCACTCCAGCCTGGGCAACAGAACAAGACTCTGTCTCAAAAATAAAATAAAATAAAAATAAAGGCATACAGGATGTCACTTACATGGACAGGTGTTCAGAGCTTGTGTGGAGGAGTTGTGGATGAGGACGAAAGGCAGCTTGGAGACAATGGAGGCTAACTGGAGTTACTGGATGAAGAAAGGAGGGAAAGAGAGACAAAAGGAAAAGGGTAAGGGGAGTGGAAGATTCACCTCACTGTGGTCATCTCTGATTGCTGACAAAGGAAAATGTTGGAGAAGGTCTGAAAATATTGCTAAAGGTTGGCAGTTTCAGAAAATCTTATAATATTTCCTTTACTTTAAAAGAAAACTCAGCATCTCAAAGGTTTAGTAGGAGTTGTTCCCCACCCCACACCCATTTCAGTAGTTGAACCATTCAGCCACAGAAAATAACTCCAGTATGAACACATTAGAATACTACCAATAAAGACATGGGACTCTCCTCCTCTGAGGTCGAGCGCTTCTATTCACTTGCTGCTCAGCCTCCTCTTCTGCCCATCCTCACCTCCTTTGCTGCCATCTGTTCCTCCCATGGAGGACTTCACGCCCTCCTCACACAGCCGGGTGCCACCTCCCACTCTTCGAGGCTCCATCATGTGCCTGGCTCCACCGCCTTCTCACGTATGACATCTACGTTTCACCAAGCTGAGGACACAGTGCACCCATGGTGTGTTTAAGGAGACGGTTCTGATGGCCACAAAATTCTTTTCTCATGTGCTCTGTGATTTTAATTGTCCTGTCCAAACACTAATGCATGGTCCACAGTCAGGCCAAGTAAGGTTATGTTAAAATGAGGAACCACCAAGCACCTTTAATTCCTTCCAAGATCTTTTATGAGTGGGACAGAGTCAAGTGCTGTTAGTGATGGCAAGAGTGGAGATTCTCCTTCTGGTGACACCTGCTATACTCTGGTGATGATGGCAAGTCCAGCACTGCTCCAGCACCCAATCCTTGCAGTGTCTTCTATGACACTTGCACATTCTTTATATAGTACAGGTTTCGCATTCTCACTTTCTGCAATAACTGTCACAACTGCCCCTAATAAAAATGGTGACTGCACTCCTCACAACCTCGAATTTGAGCTTTGTCTTCGGAAATGAAGTTTTCTACAGGTTTCATATCTTCAGACTAATGCAAACTGAAGATCTACCTCCAGGAATATTTTTCTTTCTCTATTACTTCCCTTAGCAAGAAATGTGTAACTTCCAATCTTCAATTCTTCACCAATGCTTTGATTCTTTGGCTAAATCGAAAGCATGCTGAGGGCAAGGTGTGGTGGTTCACACCTGTAATCCCAACACTTCGGGAAGCCAAAGTGGGTGGATCAAAATGTCAGGAGTTTGAGACCAACCTGGCCAACATGGTGAAATCCCATTTCTTCTAAAAATACAAAAATTGGCCAGGCGTGGTGGCATGCACCCGTAATCCCAGCTACTCAGGAGGATGAGGCAGGAGAATTGCTTGAACCCGGGAGGCAAATGTTGCAGTGAGCTGAAATTATGCCACTGCACTCCAGCCTGGGTGACAAAGCAAGACTCTGTCTCAAAAAAAAAAACAAAAAGATGAAAACCATGCTTAACCTATGAGTTAAGCACTGAGTTTTGTCTTCTCCATTGCAGAACTCTTGGACAAGGATAATTTTCTTACCCTACTACAGAATTTCTCAACCACTTTCCATGCCATAATCCACACAAAATCTATTTGGCACACTGACTGACCTTAAGTAATTGCCCCAAGGTACTGTGAAAGCTGAAGGAGCAATATTTTAGGATATACCCATTAACCCAACTTGAGAACATGTATTCACCTTAGCATTCATGAGAATGATTAACTGCACAAATTTGTAAACACCTAATATACACACATAATTCATATTTGATTCCCGACACTTATTTCCTGACAATACAAAACTTCATACTAAATGGCCATTTATTAGTTCCTGGCAACATAAGTTCCCAAGGTAATGGATGATCTACAAATTGTGGTCACTTACTCTGACAATGCACAATGGCAAACAAAAAGATGGGAAAGAAAGGTACACTTAGAACTCTAATAAAGAAACTAGGCTGGGCACGGTGGCTCACGCCTGTAATCCTAACACTTTGGGAGGCCGAGGTGGGCGGATCACTTGAGGACAGGGGTCCGAGACCAGCCTGGCCAACATGGCAAAACCCCATCTCTACTAAAAATACAAAATTTAGTCAGGCATGGTGGCATGCACCTAGAATCCCAGCTACTCGGAAGGCTGAGGCAGGAGGATCACTTGAACCTGGGAGGCGGAGGTAGCGGTCAGCTGAGATCGCACCTTTGTACTCTAGTCTGGGCAATAAGAGCAAAACTTCATTCCCTGCAAAAAGAAAATAACATTATTTGTTCAACAGAGACTTATTGGATCTTTTTCTGTTAGGCTGTGATATTTGTGTGCAGGCCAGAATTACAGTATTTGTCATTTTAGGAACAGGGCACACATGAATAAACATTAAGGTCTAAAGGCAAATAGTAACTGCTATCCCTGAACAGCTGAAATGTGGCTACTTCAAACTGAAATATGCTGTGAGTATGAAAGACACACCAATTGTCAACAAAAAGAACATACGCAAATGAAGAATGTGAAATACTTCATTGTGTATTTATAATGATTTCAGGTTGAACTCGAAAATATAAAATTATGTATGTGGCTTGCCTTTGCAGCACACGTTGTATTTCTCTTGGATACCACCGGTCAAAATCCAAAGCTTAATGCCAGGTGCGGTGACTCACATATGTAATCCCAGCACTTTGGGAGGCTCAGGCAGAAGGATCACCTGAATCCAGCCTGGCCAATATGGTGAAAACTCGTCTCTACACAAAATAAAAAACTTAACCAGGCATGGCTAACTTAGCCTGTAATCCTAGCTACTCAGAAGGCTGAGGCAGGAGAATTGCTTGAGCCTGGTTGCAGTGAGCCGAGATCACACCACTGCACTCCAGCCTGGGTGACAGAGTGAGACTCTGTATCAAAAAAACAAAGAAAAAAAAAAAACCTTGGGTTATCCCTACACTGCATCTGTTCACATTGATAAATCACAGAGTGCCTATATTGAGCTTCTGCAAAAGACTTTTTGGGGAGGTGAAGGAAGGAGCAGTTCCATCATGTAAAAGATTAATTTTTAAAAGCTTCAAGATTAATCTGTGCTTTTAAAAAGGATTTCACAAACTATTTTACTTGTTGTTATTTGTTCTTGGCTGAGTAACTTCAGTTGTATTGTGAGTAAGAAGTTTTGGTCTGTGAAAAACAGTTGATATTAATATTATAATAAAACATTTAGAAGATATTTATAGGTCTTTCTCACACAGCTTTGCACTGCCAAATATTATTATTATTATCTGAGATGGAGTCTCATTCTGTCGTCCAGGCTGGAGTGCAGTGGCACGATCTCGACTCACTGCAACCTCCGCCTCCCAGGTTCAAGCTATTCTCCTGCCTCAGCCTCCCGAGTAGCTGGGACCGCAAGTTCACACTACCACACCTGGCTGATTTTTGTACTTTTAGTAGACACAGGGTTTTGCCATGTTGGCCAGACTGGTCTTGAACTCCTGGCCTCAGGTAATCCACCTGCCTCAGCCTCCCAAAGTGCTGGGATTACAAGCATGAGCCACTGCGCTCGGCCAATTTTTAAACATAATCCATTCTGCCTTCATTTTACAGTGAAAAAAATCATTTTGGTGACTTGAATTTTGAAAATAGCAATTTTCAGACATTCAGGTGAGACCACCTGGATGTCTCCAAAGTCATCTTTTTTGTAAGATAAATATGCAAAAGTCACTTTTCCCCCAAACCAGCCCAATTATATTTCTGAATCTTAGATGAACTGTCCCACAGCAAGCCAGAAGCAGCTTGCTTTATCATCTTAAAACTTTCCTCTCCCTTATAACGCAGTCTCAACGAATATACACAGACACACAACCTCAACCAGTAAGCAAGACTCTACCCACTTCAACATTCCTTCCATGAGTAGAGAGAGGCTTTCTGTTCCTACCCCCTAACACTCAAACTACTCATGTGTTACCCTTCAAAATCAAGCCAGAATAACTTTTCTAAAGGGCAGATCCAAATTATTTTAAGAGGAAACTGCTATGAGACCATTTAATGACTGCCACTGCTTTTGTAGGAGCCAAGGCCTTCCTCTATTGGGCCACAAAAGTCTATCTAAGCAATCCCACCACGCCCACATGGCACTCCTCACTCCACACAGAATGGGCAATGTATGTGAATATGTGAGCATATTTGACTCCTCTCTGCCTTTACTCATATTTGAAACACACTGCCTCCCTTCTGGATGCACAAGTGACTGATCTGGGTGTGCCATCCTTGCCTTCTCCCCAAAAAATGCTCAATAACTCTTCATTGCATTTTTCTGAATATTAAGCCTCCCAAGGACAGGGTTCTTGCTAGAACCAATTTTGCACATCTGATGCTTATACTAAATAAATGTTTGTTCAATAAATGAATCTAAATGTTAATTTTAATATAAAGAAGTCATGATGAGAGGGGAACAAAAGGCCCATCTTGGTCAAATTAATCTTTCCTTAGGGAAGACAATGGATTTGTTTCTGCAGATTATCATCTTACCTCTTAATAACAAACTTAATTCAATTGCCCACTTGAAAGATGCTTTCGAGCCTTGGGATTCCATGCAATGAGGGGCTTCTGAAAGGAATGTTTTCCGGTAGTCCTTCCACATTCAGCTCATTCACATGTGTTTCAAATTTTTGGTATGGTACAGCCTTGGCTTCAGTGCTCCCCAAGGCTTCAGCTGAAAAACCAAAGTAATTCAGAAGATTATATTTGTGTTGAAATCAGATTTAAGTACAATCCAAAGCAAGGTGCAGGTCAATTTTTTTTAATTGGAAAAACTCTAGAAACATATTTACTAATTATTGAAACAGACTTTAAAGCAAAGGCAACTACAAATGACCCATCATTAGACAGATCAACGAGACAGAAAATTAACAAGGATATTAAGGACTTGAACTCAGTTCTCGACAAAGCAGACCTAATAGACATCTAGAGAACTCTCCACCCAAATCCACAGAATATACATTCTTCTCAGCACTTCATCGCACTTATTCTAAAATTGATCACATAATTGGAAGTAAAACACTCCTCAGCAAATGCAAAATAACGGAAATAATAACAAACAGTCTCTCAGACCACAGTGCAATTAAATTAGAACTCAGGATTAAGAAACTCACTCAAAACCACACAACTACATGGAAACTGAACAACCGGCTCCTGAATGACTAGTGGGTAAATAAGAAAATTAAGGTGGAAATAAAAATGTTCTTCAAAACCAATGAGGACAAAGACACGACATACCAGAAACTCTGGGACATATTTAAAACAGTGTTTAGAGAGAAATTTATAACACTCAAGGCCCACAAGAGAAAGCAGGAAAGATTTAAAACTGACACCCTAACATCAAAATTAAAAGAACTAGAGAAGCAAGAAGAAACAAATTCAAAAGCTAACAGAAGACAAGAAATAACTAAGATCAGGGCAGAACTGAAGGAGACAAGAAAAACCCTTCAAAAATTCAATGAAACCAGTAGCTGATTTTTTGAAAAGATCA
>NW_026654888.1:0-7912 GCF_009828535.3 Hylobates moloch
GTTTCGTATATTTCTGTTCTGATCTGTAGTATTTCTTTTCTTCTACAAATTTTGGGTTTGGTTTGCTCTTGCTTTTCCAGTTCTTTAAGATGCATCATTAGGTTGTTTATTTGAAGTTTTTCTATTTTTTTGATGTAGGCATTTATTGATGTACACGTCCCTCTTAGTACTGCTTTTGCTGTGTCCCACAAGTTTTAATATGCTGTGCTTCCATTTTCATTTGTTTCAAGAACTATTTACATTTTCTTCTTAATTTTGTCAATGACTTAATGGTCATTCAGGAGCATATTTTTAAATTTCCATGCGTTCATATTTTTTCCAAAATTCTTCTTGTTATTGATTTCTAGTTTTATTCCATTGTGGTCAGAAAATATATTTAATATAATTTAAGTATTTTTTAATTTGGGGTATTTGCTTTGTATCCTTGATAATGTTCCATGTGCTAAGGAAAAGAATGTGTACTCTGCACCTGTTGGGTGAAATGTTCTGTAAATATCTATTATGTCCACTTGGCCTATAGTGCAGATTAAGTCTAATGTTTCTTTGTTGATTTTCAGTCTGGATTATTTGTCCAATGCTGAAAATGGAGCGTTGAAGTCCTCAGCTATTATTGTATTAGGTTCTATCTAACATTTTAGCTCTAGTAATACTCGCTTTATATATCTGGGTGCTCTAGCATTGGGTTCATATATATTTATTGTTGTTATATTCTCTTGCTGAATTGGCCCCTTTATCATTACATAATGGCCTTGTCTTTTTTTTCCAGTTTTTGTTTTGAAATCTATTTTACCTGATGTAAGTATAGCTACTCCTGCTCTTTTGTAGTTTCCATTTGCATGAAATATCTTTTGCCATCCCTTCATTATCAGTGTATGTATGTCTTTAGAGGTGAAGTGAGCTTCTCAACTGTTCACCTTGCTTCCTACCTCACTGAAAAATTTACAGCAATAAGAGGAGAACTTCCAGACTCTACTCCATTTCCTGACTAGTCAGCATCTGTACTCATATACTCTGCTTTCCTTTCTATTAAGCATAGATGAATTTTTCCATGCCCCATGTAATGCCTCCACTCGTGCACTAGAAGCCACTCCCCTTGCCTACTCGAAGACATTGCTCTAGCAATTCCTCCCTTTTTCCCTTATGTCACCAACATCTTGAATGGGTTGTTCTCATTTTTTCACACATTATTTAAAAACAGATACAGATTTTCTCTTTGTCCTAATTTCCCTGACAAGTATTCCTTTAATTGTTTGCTCCCCTTTGCAGCAAAGCTCTTTGTTCTTCTTTCTTTTTCTAGTTCCTCTCTTCTCATTTCCATCAAACCTATAAGGCTTTGTCCCCCACCACTGCTGCACCAAAACTCCTCTCACCAAAGTTATCAGTGACCTTCACGTTACTCCATCTAGTGGCCATTTCTGAGCCCTCTTCCTTCTTCACTTAGCAGTATTCAACAAAGTTGATCTTCATTTTCTACTTGATAAGTTTTCTTCACACAGTGTCCAGGACATCACACCTGTTTGCCTTTCCATCTACCTTGGTAGTTGCTCCTTCTCAGTCACCATTGTTGGTTCCTTCTATTTTTCTTGACTTCTGAATGTTGGTGTGCCCCAGGACCAGCCCTTGGTTCTCCTCTCATCCTTCAATCTACACTTACTCTCTTTATAATTGTATCCAGTCCTATGGCCTTAAATATCATCTATATGCTGGTGACACTCAAATATCTCTAGGCCAGATTTCACTCCCAAATTCCAGACTCATGTCCAACTGCTTTTTTTTAACATCTTTGCTTATATGTCTAATAGACACTTCAAACTCAATATATCTAAGACCGAATTCCCAACCTTCCCCTTTCCATTTGTTCCATCACTGGCCTTCACATTTGCTCAGGCAGAAATCTTAAAGTCATCCTTGACATCTCTCTCTTACCCAATACATCAGTAATCTTCTTGTCTCTCTCTTCAAAACATACCTAGAATCTGTTCCTCTTGGCCGGGCGCGGTGGCTCACGCTTGTAATCCCAGCACTTTGGGAGGCCGAGGCGGGCGGATCACGAGGTCAGGAGATCAAGACCACCGTGAAACCCCGTCTCTACTAAAAATACAAAAAATTAGCTGGGCGTGGTGGCGGGCGCCTGTAGTCCCAGCTAAAAAAAGAATCTGTTCCTCTTGCCCTCTCCACTGCTGCCACCACAGCCCCAGCTTCTGTAATTGATAGCTATCTATTGACAGGCTTCACTACTTCTACCTTGCTTTCACCCTGGGCCCCCCACAGTCTATTCCACAGTTTATTCTTAGTCAGAGGGATCCTTTTAAAATGCAATTAGATCATGTCCCTCCTTTGTTCAAGATCATCCAACGATTCCCCATTTCACTCAAAATAAAAGCCAAAGTCCCAATAGTGGTGCACTTGTTTTTCCCTCAGTTCCAGACACATTCTTCTCCTTGCTGAGAGTACTTATCATCTTCCAGCATACTGTATCATCCACTTATTTATTATGTCTGTTGTTTATTGTCTGTGTACCCACTAGAATGTAAGCCCCATGAAGGCATGGATTTTCATCTGTTTTGTCTACTGAGGTATCGCTCCGAGCACCTAGAATAAAACCTGGCAAATAGTAAGTGCTTAATGAATACTCATTGAATGAATAAAGGAAGAATTTGACTCTGAAGAAAGGACCCATTCTTCTCATTTGTGAACAGCCTCTCATTTTGCTAACAGAAAGAACAGAAATTTCTATCATCTATGAAGCAATGTAATGAAGTTTAGTGGTGATTATAATCACTAATCACTCTTGAGTACTTAATTTCTTTATAAACAGGCAACTTCACCTAAACACATATAAATACCGCGCATTCGTCAAAAAATTATTTATTGTGCACCTACTAAGTGCCTAGTACAGGTATGAGTACCACTGAGGGTTGAGGACTATGGATGAAGACTTCAAACAAAGTTTCGGACCTCCTGGTAGGTCTATTCCAAGTCACACTCTTTCTTTGATGATAAATCATTTTGCTATAGCAACTCAGGATTAATCTGCTGCCCTTCTACTTCCCCGGTTGTGCTATACAGAAGATCCATACGGTGCCTGGACTTATGAAATAGGGGTAGGAAGAAGAGTAACAGAAAGTGTGTACAGGCAGGAGCCAAAGACTTCAGCAGTTCATGAAAAAGATTAAATGGGGAGGAAATACTGCCTCTGAGAAGAAATTGCCTTTGCAATTTTTGTCACAGATCAAAAAGAAGCCTCAGATCCCAGCCCAAAAGCACAAGTCAAGAATTTGCCGGTCTACCAGGTCTGGATGGTAATACGTGCTTATGAGGGACATCAGAGGTTTTGAGCAGCCACTAGAAGCTGCCATTGCCAAGGAGAAGAGGACAGAGAGATGGGCTTCCACTCTGTCTCCACTCTTTATCCAGAGAAGCCTGCTTTTATCTGTTTCATTTGTTTATGCTTTCACATCAGCTATTTTTGAACAAAGCGTTTCTTCTGTTAATTTCTTCTTCTTCTTTTTGTTTTTTGCGATGGAGTCTCGCTCTGTAGCCCAGGCTGGAAGCAGTGGCGCGTTCTCGGCTCACTGCAAGCTCTGCTTCCCGGGTTCACGCCATTCTCCTGCCTCAGCCTCTCGAGTGGCTGGGACTACAGGCGCCCACCACCACGCCTGGCTAATTTTTTGTATTTTTAGTAGAGATGGGGTTTCACTGTGTTAGCCAGGATGGTCTCGATATCCTGACCTCGTGATCCGCCCGCCTCGGACTCCCAAAGTGCTGGGATTACAGGCATGAGCCACCGTGCCCAGCCTCTTCTGCTAATTTCTTAATTTCTGTTTGGGAAAATAAAAGTAAATCTTATTTTGCTCTTTCACTTCCCCATAGATCCCTGCCTGCTTTGGAAAGAAGAGTATAAATAGAATTCATTCCTTGGAAATATAAGGGATCCGAGGACCCTTGCTGGTAGAACTAAGGCAGTTATTAACCTCTCTGTGCTTGGCTTTTATAATTGCAGAATAGTATCACAATTTTTATATTGGCATCTTTGTACAGACGATGATTTTGAAACAGCTGTTAAAACACCAGTTTCTATTTCACCTTGAAAGTGAAATACCAATGTTAAATAATGAAAAGAATCATCTCTTAGAATGCCTTTTGCATCTTGTATCAGCTACTGCATTTACTGAGATTAATAAATGTATCTGTCTATTAGCTCAATTCATTTGCTATAAAAGAATATAATCATTGGTAGACTCATAGGAGAATTGTCTGGTTTGCCAGGCAGGCACACACAAAGAGTGGATGAGGCATGAATGATCTACGGCTACACACAGCTACATCAATACATCTCACAATGTTGAGCAAACGAAGTCAGACACAAAAGAGCGCATGCTGAATGATCCCATTTATATAAAGTTCAAAAATAGGCAAAATGAATCTGTGATGTTAGAAGCCAGGATAATAGTCACCCTTGGGTGGATGAGGAGTAGTGACTGGAAGGAAATGAAGGGTAGTGGGAAGTTTCTGGGGGCTACTACCATTCTGTTTCTCTATCTGCATGTTAGTTACAATGGTTTGTTCACTGTAAGAATTCATCGATCTATACACTTAATGATTTGTGCACTTTTCTGTTTGTGTGTTACACTTTAATAAACATGTTACATAAACAATTACTATGGTAAGAGTTGGGTGGAGAATTTGATTCTGTCTCCTGAGATAAGTAGGAATGTGAATGTAGCTCTGAAACTCAGACTTGGAACAGAATTGCCAAGGACTGTCCTGTGAGGATCATCTCACGGGCTGGCACAGATTTGGGGCAGTGGCAGTTATAATTACACCTATTTTAATTCTAAGCACCAAAGTAACAGGTGGTACTTGTTGAAAAATTGTACCAAAGGACAACTGTTAAGATGCACATACACACAATAGGAATGTTCTGTCATGATTTTGATTGGGGTTTACTGTTTGTTTCTGTAAACAATTAAGGCAGCTACTCGCTTTGAGTGATTCTACTGTTGAGTTTGGCAGGATGCCATATGCAATTATTGAGGATAATGACAAATGCTCCATGAACTATAAGTTTTAACAGTCATACGTTCCTTGCTTCATGTATTTGTTGTTATTATTTATGATTTGGGGCAGGTTTCTAAGGATTTCTTTATAGAAAACCATCATTTAACAAAATGCTTAATGCCACCGGTAAAAACAATTTTACTAGAATAAAACATGACTATTACATGCCATATAATTAAATTAAATCAATAGATTTAGTTTATTAAATTAGGTATTTAAAAATATATATTTAGTAATAGCTTCCAATCCTGGATCTGCCATTTATTAGCTACGTGCCATTGAGCCATTTGCTGGCCCCATTTCAGCCTGTTTTCCTGAATGGTCTTGCTCTCACAGAGTTGTCATGAGGATTAAGTGAGATAACACACATAATTAATGTAGAACACCTGGCACAGGGTCTGCCTCCAAAAACTTATTAAATTGTCACTCTCATTTTTATTAATAGATTAACTACCACATTATTATAAATGGTGAAACCAATCATTTATTCAGAAATATTCTGGTTTCAAACATAACATTTGAACAGGGAAAAGTCATAGAAATGCCATGAACTCAGCAAAATCCCTTTTAAAAAAACTTAAATTTGAGAAATTTCTATGTATTAATCAATTATTTTGGTGACTTCAAAAAAGACCACTTCTCTTAAGTACTAATGGTAAAAACAAATATATATATATACAAGATAAAATGAAATAAAATAAAATTCTACCCAACTCATGGAATACTACTGTTGAAAGGGAGCAGAATTTGAGAATTGCTGACTGGTTTATTCATTTTTTCCCTACCATCTGTCAGATATCAACATGATCTCTTATAGCAGCCAGCTTTAAAGAGCAAAATGTCTTTACCTGTTTTCTTCCTAGGGCTTTAAAGATTAGCACTTTATATATTTCCCTCTTCCTCCTTCCTTCTCTTTAGGGGGAAGGAGTGTGCATTAGTAAGAATAGTGGGCTTCAGATCTGAAGCTTGGTGCTATTTGTATTAATTGAGTGAATTTGGCAAGTCGCTTAATCCCCCTGAACTTTCTTTTTGATATTTATTTGGTAAGCTTCATTATTGATCATTGCAAGGTAAAAATCACATGTAATAGTTGTTTGCTTCTAAGCCCTAGAAAGCTCTGATACTCGTAAGGTAGAATAATCTATTTGAAATATCAACCAATATGTTTTCGGTTGTGGTACTTCCTCCTTGACCCTGTCTGATTGCTCATTTGGGCAGTCATATTATTGATTCAAGTGAGGTCCAGTAGAGCAGAAATGTAGAGAGAAAGAAAAGAGGCAATTTGTGGCTTACGAGTTTCAAAGTGTCCATTTTGAAACTGCAGAGATAATAGCTTGAGGAAAAAAAATATCCTTAACAGCCTAGAATTCTAGGCACAATTTGGAAGAGTCCATGGATAGTCAGAGCCAGTTTTTCCTCCTGCTTTATTTCCTGGCTTCCAACACTGGGAACTGAAAGGAGAAGAAGAGAAGCAAGAGAGGAGAAGCAACAGAAATAAAAATTGATGGACCTTTGACACTGTACTCTCCTATGTGTTCCCCAGGTCAACTTCTGAAGGATGGGGAGCATGCTGGAAAGCTCCATGAGTTTGGAGAATCCCAGAACTGAGGACAACCTGTCTTGCTTTTAAGACAGACCTCTAGAAGGCAGTAAATGTTATAGAGCTCCCTGGCACCCAGCATGAGGCAGGAACAATAGAGTAGAGGCAGCCTTGTAGTACCTCTGTGCCTAATGTGTCTTGGAGAGCTGCTAAGAGGTTGAGAGAATGAAACCAAGAGATACATTGTTGTAATGGGGTCCTTGTCACAAAACCATGAAATATTAGGCTCACAGACACTTTGAAGGGTGAGAAGAGCAGGGTTTATCGGGTGAAAAGAAAAGAAAAGGAAAACAGGGACTCTCAGCAGAGCAAGAGTCCTGCTAGTTGTCTTCCCGCCTTTCAGATTGAATCCCAGTTTCCACCTCGGAACAGGAGAGGCCAGCTCTTCCCCGTGCAAATGGTGTGAACTTCCTGAGGCTTCACCCCCGTGTGCACTCCGCCCAATGTGCAGGCCGGTTGGAGGTTCTCCAGTGACCCTTTTATACTTGGTTGTCTCAATATGAGGTCTTTCAATGAGAGTGAAGCAAACCTTGCAGTAAGTGGGAGACAGCCAAGATCCAATGGGAATATAGAAGTCCCAACAGAACCTAGCATGGATATTTGCTGATGATGTTCTAATGAGCAAGGACCAGATCCCCATACCCCTACATGTCTTGACATTCAGATACTCTCTGTGATTTAACCATGACTGTGGGAAAATGGAGAAGAGACCCAAAATGGACAAAATAAACCATAAAACAACTGAGGATTGCCTAACATTGCAAAGATTAAATTTCCACCATCTAGCAGAATTGAGACGCACAAGGAAATGTTCTTTACATGCTAGAAAAATAGACATATTTCTTACCCACGTGAGTTCGAGGCCTGAAAATGTGTGCCCACCTACATTTCTCTTCGGAACATGAAGAGTTATATGGAACTTCTACTCAGTTCCTTATGGAATTCTTATAGATGAAGCTAATTTTTCTGCTTGCAGCTTTTATTAGAACTGGAAATCTCATTCACAGGCTTGCACTGCTGCTCCCAGTAAAAATGATTTTTTCTTTGTGGTTGCTAGAGGCAGACAAATCCCCGCACTGGGTTACCCCTCCAAAGTCTTCACCCTCGATCCCTCTCTTCAACACAAGTGTGAATTTGGCAATGGACTTACCTGTTTCTGTAGACAATCTTGTTCGAGTACTTCTTTTCTCAAAAATCATGCCTAAGGACTTCCCTTGCAATAAAGGCAAATACTATAAATCAAGGACAAGA
>NW_026654889.1:0-7909 GCF_009828535.3 Hylobates moloch
TTATATATATATATACACACACATATATATCTATATATACACACACATACATATATATATATGTATGTAACGATGCTAATAGTGGATAGCAATCTTATAGTGTGTGTTAGCAATGTTACAGAGTGCATATATATGTATACATATATATACATATACATATACCTATACAGATACCTATACATTTACCTATACATATATATACATATACATATACATATACATATACATATACATATACATATACATATACATATACATATACAGCTTCCACTTATAAAGTGAGAACCTGCGGTATTTGGTTTTCTGTTCTTTTGTTAATTCTCTTAGGATAATGCCCTCCAGCTGCATCCAGGTTGCTGCACAAAACCTTATTTCCTTCATTTTTATGACTGTGTAGTATATTCCATGGCATATAGGGTGGAAGGAAAATATCTTGGGCTCCTTCCAAATCACGAAGCTAAAAGGAAAGTTCACGCTGGGAACTGCTACAGGCCAACCTGCCTCCCACTGTATTCAAAGTCACCCCTCTGCTCAGTGAGATAGATCCACATCTGATCTCCTCCTTCGGAAAGGGTTATCAGAAACTGAAAACAGTGCAACCATCTGTCTCCCACCTACCTGTTACCTGGAAACACCCTCCTGGCTTTGTGCTGTCCCTGCCTTTCTGGGCGGAACCAAAGGTTCTTCTTTTTTTTCTGTTTTCTTTTATCTTTTTTTTTTGAGACAGAGTCTCACTCTGTTGCCCAGGCTGGAGTGCAGTGGCAGGATCTTGGCTCACCGCAACCTCCGCCTCCCAGGTTCAAGTGATTCTCCTGCCTCAGACTCCCGAATAGATGGGATTACAGGTGCCCACCACCACACCTGGCTAATTTTTGTATTTTTAGTAGAGATGGGGTTTTGCCATGTTGGCCAGGGTAGTCTCGAACTCCTGACCTCAGGTGATGCGCCCACCTTGGCCTCCCAAAGTGCTGGGATGACAAGTGTGAGTCGCTGAGCCAGTCGTGTACTTCCTTTTTTTTTTTTTGGGTTTTTTTGTAGAGAGAGAAGTGGCTTGGGTCCTGGCGGGAGTGCAGTAGTGCAATCTCAACTCACTGCAAGTTCTGCCTCCCTAAAATGTATAAAACCAAGCTGTGGACAGGTGCAGTGTCTCACCCCTGTCATCCCAGCACTTTGGGAGGCCGAGGAGGGCCGATCACTTCAAGTCAGGAGTTCAAGACCAGCCTGGCCAACATGGTGAAACCCAGCGTGCACTAAAAATGCAAAAATTAGCTGGGCGTGGTGGTGGGCACCTGTAATCCCAGCTACTTGGGAGGTTGAGGCAGGAGAATTGCTTGAACCAGGACCTGGGAGGCAGAGGTGGCAGTCAGCCGAGATTGTGACACTGCACTCCAGCCTGGGCTACAGAGCGAGACTCCAAACCACCCCTCCCTCTACAAAAAAACCCAAAACAAAAAAAAAACCAACCTGTGCCCAGACCTGTCTCAGATTTTGCAGGTTTGCACATTGTTGGAAATGAAGCCAAGATCGCTCCACTGCACTCCAGCCTGGGTGACAGAGTGAGACTCTGTCTCGAAAAAAAAAAAAAAAAGTACACACAAAAAAACGCAGGAACAAATGATCAATAGCTGTGATCAAGAAATGATCAATAGCTCAATAGCTGTCCAACCACGAGAGCACACCAAACAAAGGAGACAGAGTTATTTATAACCTGACGCGTCTAAACTACTGCTGTGTCCACTTTCCATTAGCTGGAATAGAACCTCACATTTCATACTTTACCTAACTGGCTATTAATTTAAAACTTTTTTTTTTTTTTTTTTTTGGTGGGGGATGGAGTCTCTCTCTGTCGCCCAGGCTGTAGTGCAGTGGCCCAATCTCGGCTCACTGCAAGCTCCGCCTCCTGGGTTCAAGCAATTCTTCTGCCTCAGCCTTCCGAGTAGCTGGGACTACAGGCATCTGCCACCACACTCAGCTAACTTTTTTTGGTGTATTTTGCATATAAGTGTATATTTAAAAATGTGTATATAATATACACTATGTATAAAAATAAGTGTATACAGGCACAGTGGCTCATGCCTGTCATCCCAGCATGTTGGGAGTCCGAGGTGGGTGGATCTCCTGAGCTCATGAGTTCAAGACCAGCCTGGCCAACATGGTGAAACCCCGTCTCTATTAAAAATATAAAAATTAGCCAGGCGGTAGTGGCGAGCACCTGTAATCCCAGTTACTCGGGAGGCCGAGGCAGGAGAATCGCTTGAGCATGGGAGGCAGAGGTTGCAGTGAGCCGAGATCTTGCCACTGAATTCCAATCTGAGCAACAGAGCAAGACCCTGTCCCTCCTCCCCCCGAAAAAATAAAATAAATAAAAATAAATCTCTATTCTACCCATGGCGGGAGTTTAGGTATGTGTTTCTCCAGGGCATCCATCTTTTTTTTTTTTAGATGGAATTTCTGCTCTTGTTGTCCAGGCTGGAGTGCAGTGGCGCAATCTCGGCTCACTGCAAGCTCCGCCTCCTGGGTTCGAGCCATTCTCCTGCCTCAGCCTCCCAAGTAGCTGGGACTACAGGCGCCCGCCACTACGCCCGGCTAATGTTTAAAGATAGAAGTCAGAAAAGTGATAAAATGAGAATCCAGGGACTCAGGTTTATGGTCATGACGACAGTGCTCACCCCACAGCAAGCCGATGGCCACGTTGTCGTTTTTCCTCAGTGGGGGTACTGGAAATTGAGTTTTAAGGTTGTCCGAAGTGGCTGATGTCTGTAATCCCAGCACTTTGGGAGGCCAAGGCAGGTGGATTGCCTGAGGTCGGGAGTTCGAGACCAGCCTGGTCAACATGGTGAAACCCTGTCTCTACTGAAAATAGAAAATTAGCCAGGCATGGTTGCACACGCCTGTGATCCCAGTTACTCGGGAGGCTGAGGCAGGAGAATCGCTTGAACCCAGGAGGCAGAGGCTGCCATGAGCTGAGATCGCATCATTGCACTCCAGTCTGGGCAACAAGAGTGAAACTCCATCTCAAAAAATAAATATAGTAAACTAGATTCCTTCCCCAGGTTCATTCTGTCTACATCTGCGTAAAGGAGTGTGGCCAGCCCTTCTGCACCTGTGTATAGAGGCCTCCATGGGCGTCTTCAAGGCTGTATCTGGGGGTCTCCATCGCCGCCCTTCCATGGGGACGTTGGCTGGCGTGGCCCCTGACTCTGGTCCTGCCTGTTGCCAAGCCTCAGCTGAGTGTGCAGAGGGGCATGCCTTCCCCTGCTCCCGAGACTCAGCTGAGTGTGCACAGAGTGTCTTGTTTCATTGTGTCTCAGCAAACTTCTGAGCCCTTCCAGGGGATGAGGGAAGCATGCCAGGTATCCCCCGAGTTTCTGGGGGGCAGCTGATTCGGATTTCTCTGCCCTATGGCAGCCTGCAGCCACCTCTGCTGGCTGTTTTCTACAGAGGCACACAGTTAACTTTAGCTCTTTCCTGGGTCTCAGCTGGGAAGCAGGCCAGGGGGCCCGCCTCTCAGCTCCCAAAATGAGGATACGGCTCTCTCCCTCCTGACTGAAATCCTCCGAATTTTACCTCCTGGCCATCAGGACCCCTTCACTCTGCAAAGACGATTCCAGGGAGAGCCCGGGAATCCCCAGACACACAAGAGGAAATCGTGAATCAATTCTGATGTGTGTTTTCCTGCAGAAAAAGCCCACAGCTTTCAAGTCCAACAGTTGGAGATACACCTGGCCAACATGGTGAAACCCCGTCTCTACTAAAAATACAAAAATTAGCTGGGCGAGGTAGTGGGCACCTGTAATCCCAGCTACTCGGGAGCCTGAGGCAGGAGAATCGCTTGAACCTGGGGCAGAGTTTGCAGTGATCCGAGATTGCACCACTGCACTCCAGCCTGGGTGACAGAGCAAGACTCCGTCTGAAAAAAAAAAAAAAAAGATATCTTAGTGGTCAGGTGTGGTGGCTCACGCCTGTCATCCCACTGGTTTGGGAGGTCGAGGCAGACGGATCATCTGAGGTCAGGAGCTCAAGACCAGCCTGGCCAACATGGTGAAACCCTGTCTCTACTAAAAATGTAAAAAATTAGCTGTGCGTGGTGGCAGGCATCTGTAGTCCCAGCTAGTTGGGGGGCTGAGGCAGAAGCATCACTTGAACCTGGGGCAGAGGTTGCAGTGAGCCAAGATCACGCTACTGCACTACAGCCTGGGCGATAGAGCAAGAATCCGTCTCAAAAAAAAAAGATATCTTAGTGGTCAGGTGCGGTGGCTCACGCCTGTCATCCCAGCAGTTTGGGAGGTCGAGGCAGGCGGATCACGAGGTCAGGAGGTCAAGACCAGCCTGGCCAACATGGTGAAACCCCATCTGTACTAAAAATACAAAAATTAGCCGGGTGTGGCGGTATGCACCTGTAATCCCAGCTACTCAGGAGGCTGAGGCAGGAGAATCGCTTGAACCCAGGATGCAGAGGTTGCAATGAGCCGAGATCACATCACTGCACTCCAGCCTGGGCGACAGAGCAAGACTGTCTCAACAACAACAACAACAACAACAAAAAAACCCAACCAAAAACCCCTATGGCAGAGATATAATCATTAGCATACACATAAAAGTTGTGGAAAGTTCTGTGAATCACCATCAACATCATGACCAGATATTTATCAGAAGAGCTTGACCAGTCATTTGCTCAGTGAGTATTTATAGATTTTTTTACTCACTGTGACGAAGCAGTGGGTTAGACAGTGTCTCCTTCCCCAAATTCATGTTCATGCTGTCCTTAAGAATGAGAGTTTACTGTAATCCCAGCACTTTGGGAGGCCGAGGCGGGCGGATCACGAGGTCAGGAGATCGAGACCATCCTGGCTAACAAGGTGAAACCCCGTCTCTACTAAAAATACAAAAAATTAGCCGGGCGTGGTGGCGGGCGCCTGTAGTCCCAGCTACTCGGAGAGGCTGAGGCAGGAGAATGGCGTGAACCCGGGAGGCGGAGCTTGCAGTGAGCCGAGATCGCGCCACTGCACTCCAGCCTGGGGGACAGAGAAAGACTCCGTCTCAAAAAAAAAAAAAAAAAAAAAAGAATGAGAGTTTATTTGGAAATAGGGTCTTTGCAGGTGTTATCTTAAGGTAAAGATCTTGAGATGAGATCATCCTGCAGTAGGGTGGGTTCTAAATGCAATGACAGGCATCCTTCTAAGAGACAGGAGACACAGACACAGAGGAGGAGGCCATGGGGAGACGGACACAGAGACTGCAGTGATGCAGCCACAAGCCCAGGGATGCCTGGAGCACCCAGGAGCTGGGAGAGGCAGGAAGGATCCTCCCCTAGAGCTTCTAAAAGGAACCAAACCAAATTGCAGTGGGTTGAATGGGGATCCCCCAAAGACATGTCCAGGGCCTAAACCTTAGAATCCATGAATAGGACCTCATTTGGAAATAGGGCCTTTGCAGATGTGATTAAGGGAACAATCTCAAAATGAAATCATCTTGCATTGGGGTTGGACTCTAAATCCAATGAGGGGTGACGCCATCAGAGACAGAAGAGCTGACACAGACATACAGAAGAAGGCCAAGTGGAGACGGAGGCAGAGACTGGAGTGATGAGGCCACAAGCCCAGGGATGCCTGGAGTCCCCAGGAGCTGGGAGAGGCAGGAAGGACCCTCCCCTAGAGCCTCCGGAGGGAACACAGCCCTGTCCATATGCTGATCTCAGACTCCTGGTCTCCAGGACTGGGAGAGAATAAATGTGTGTTGTTTTAGCCCCCGATTTGTTGTCATTTTTTTTTTTTTGAGACAGTCTTGCTTTGTCACCCAGGCTGGAGTGCAGTGGCACAATCTCAGTTCACTGCAACCTCTGCCTCCCAGGTTCAAGTGATTCTCCTGCCTCAGCCTCCACAGTAGCTGGGATTACAGGCACCCACCCTCACACGGGGCTTATTTTTGTATTTTTAGTTAAGATGGGGTTTCACCACGTTGGCCAGGATGGTCTCGATCTCCTGACCTCGTGATCCGCCTGCCGCGGCCTCCCAAAGTGCTGGGATTACAGGTGGGAGCCACTGTGCCTGGACTTTTTCTGTATTTTCTTTTTTTTTCTTGAGACAGAGTCTCACTTTGTGGCCCAGGCTGGAGTACAGTGGCACGATCTCAGCTCACTGCAACCTCTGCCTCCCAGGTTCAAGCAATTCTCCTACCTCAGCCTCCTGAGTAGCTGGGATTGCAGGCAACTGCCACCACACCCAGCTAGTTTTTGTATTTTTAGTAGAGACGGGTTTCACCCTGTTGGCCAGGCTGGTCTCAAACTCCTGACCTCAGGTGATCCACCTGCCTCGGCCTCCCAAAGTGCTGGCATTACAGGTGGCAGCCACTGCGCCTGGCCTTTTTTGTATTTTCTTTTTTCTTCTTGAGACAGAGTCTCACTTTGTCACCCAGGCTGGTGTACAGTGGCTCAGTCTTGGCTTACTGCAACCTCTGCCTACCAGGTTCAAGCAATTCTCCTTCCTCAGCCTCCTGAGTAGCTGGGATTACTGGCACCCGCCACCATGCCTGGCTAATTTTTGTATTTTTAGTAGAGACAGGGTTTCACCATGTTGCCCGGGCTGGTCTCCATCTCGTGACCTCAGGTGATCCACCTACCTCGGCCTCACAAGGTGCTGGGATTACAGGCAGGAGCCACTGTGCCTGGCCACTGTTTTCTTTGTTGTTTAAATGGAGATGAAATTTGCATCATGTCAAATGCAAGGTTTTATGCTCAACCTCAGTAATCATCAGGGAAATGCAGATTAAAATTACACTGAGACACCATCTTGCCCCAGGCAGAATGACCATTATTAAAAAGTTAAAAAAAAAAATTGGCATGGGTGAGGTGAAAAGAGGATGCTTTATATACTCCTGGTGGGAGTGTAAATTAGTACAAGCTGTATGAAAAACAGTATGGAGGCCGGGCAGGTGGCTCACCTCTGTCATCCCAGGACTTTGGGAGGCTGAGGTGGGCGGATCACCTGAGGTCAGGAGTTCGAGACCAGCCTGACTAACATGGAGAAAACCCATCTCTAGTAAAAATACAAAAATTAGCCGGGCGTGGTGGCGGGCGCCTGTAGTCCCAGGTACTTGGGAGGCTGAGGCAGGAGAATAGCTTGAACCCGGGAGGCGGAGGTTGCAGTGAGCTGAGATTGCGCCACTGCACTGCAGCCTGGGTGACAGAGAATAGATTGAAATAGAGATTTCCGAGAAACAGCACTGGATGAAGGCCTCAACCCTGCTTTGGGACTTGGTGACCATTGTTTGTGTCCATTTTCAATTGAGTTCAAATTTAATATTTAACTTTTCCTCCACAGAGCTGTGATGACCTGTTGACATTTTCTTCAATTGAAAAAAAAATCGCATAAAATGAGTGTTTGGAGGCTAGACACGGTGCTCCCACGCGCTTGCCAAAAACTCCATGAATTTAAGATGAAAAAGAAATCGCATAAAATGAGTATTTAGAGGCTAGAGATGGTGCCCCCACGCGCTTGCCAAAATCTCCATGAATTTAAGACCCGCTGAGCTCTGGGGATTGAGAGACTCCCTCCAAGGCTGAAGTTAAAATCACTTTTTACCAAGTTCTTAGAGGCAAAGTCCACTTAGACACACATACTCACGTATTCATGTTATTAAAAAAAAATCGTGGCTCTTGCAAGGAACAGTTAAATTTTACAAGCGAGCGAGCTATTTTCTATTCTGTTCTTGGCTGAGCCTTACTTCTGGACCCTCTGTTGATCTTGCCCGGGCTGGTGAAGTCACGCACGCTTTGCAGATTCCTCCTCCTCGTTGCCCTGGCTCCGTGCCTGGCTTTTGCAAGTAGGTGGTCGTGACCTGTAATGCTGGAAACACCGGCTTCAAAAAAAAAAAAAACCTTAGTCACATAGGGGACGTTGAGAACCTTCTA
>NW_026654890.1:0-7909 GCF_009828535.3 Hylobates moloch
GCCTCAGCCTCCCAAGTAGCTGGGACTACAGGCATGCGCCACCACACACAGCTAATTTTTGTATTTTTTGTAGAGACGGGGTTTCACTATGTTGACCAGGCTGGTCTCGAGCTCCTGACCTCAGGTGATCCGCCTGCCTCGTCCTCCCAAAATGCTGGGATTACAAGTGTGAGCCACTGTGTTCAGTCAATGAATTGTTTCTAATGAATAGAAGTGATGGAATGTCAGCCTCAAAATTAGGTTATGAAAAGACTGTGGCTTCCACTTTGGAGACTTTCTCTCAGAGCACTCACTCTGGGGGAATCCAACTGCCATGCCATGTGAGCTGCCCTATGAAGTGGCCCATGTGGTGAGGAACTGAACTTTCCTTCTAGCAGCCACAAATGTGAGCTTCTCTAGGACCCTCAGATAAATGCAGCCTTAACCTACAACCACTGTAACTCGAGAAACCCTTAGCCAGAACCATCTAGCTACGTTTCTTGCAGATTCTTGACCCTCAGAAAATGTGATATGTTTGTTGTGTAAGCTGCTAAGTGTTTGGATTATTTGTTATGCAGTTATTATTATTTGTTATACAGATTATTATTAATACAGTGGTGGCCTGGTGCCTGATTATATTGTGAAAATGTCTGGCACTTTGACCTAGTGCTGGGGAACAGCCAAGGTGGGATGGGGCAGCATAAAAATGGCTGAATGCTTTTTTCAGACAGCTGAGATGGGGTGGAGGTGGGGCAGCTGGAGATGGGGCAGCCACTGACAATCATAGATGGTAAGTGCTCAGTGAGATGTTGTTCTGTGCATACTAATGAGAGATGTCCGGTTCCTTTCTCTGTGTGGGGAAATGGTGCAGCCAACATCCCAAATAGTTGGTTCCACAGTACCAGGGCCCAGGGCTAGTAACCCCAAAGTGTGGTGCATGATTTTCAAAGCCAAGGGAAGAATTGTAAGTCCACAACCTGTTCTGGACCCAGAATAGCAAGTCCAGAACAGGTTGTGAATTGAGGGGAGCCTAAGGAAGTTGAATCTGGAGGCAAAGCTGAGCTAAAGGACCAGCGATGCTAGTGTGAGGGTCATAGTAGCCCAGAAAGAGGGAATAATCCAGGAAGACCTGGATTTCTTCCACAGATGTGGGAGCAGATGTCAGTGTCACATACCAGGAGAAAGGCTCTTACAATTTCTGACTCAAGCTTCTGTGGACACTGGATCCACTCCAGCTAGGACAGGTTGGGGAATGGAACCTGGCTTTTCTTTCAATGACTTGAAGAGGCTTAAGATTGGTTGTTGAGTCTGCATTGATAATCCATTTTCATTTCTTCCGCCCCTTCAAACATTGTTCATTCACTGGCCTTAGAAGGGGTGAGGATCTATAATGAGGTCTCCATTGGTTGCATCATTTTCTGCAATCTTAAAATAGATCACATGTCTCTAGGCCAGTCTTGGCTCTGGTTGCTGTTGAGGGTCTGATGGTCCTTCCTGGGAAGCTTTCATCTGGATATGGTGAACATCTCTAGAGGGCCTAGCAGCTGGTGCTAAAATACATGTTCAAGGGTGTGCTAATTTTCTATCGACTGAATGTTGCGTGGCCCTCTCAGCAGAATGACATTTCACTGCTTTCAGCTGCCATAAATCATTGACCTTAAGAGCCTCAGGGTTCAGTACCTAATCCATTAGGCTAGCCAGGCACTTGAAGCACTTTAAGACTTTGAATAGAAATAGACCCAAAGACATGCTGTCCCCAAAAGCCATTCCATTCCAGTGTGATTAAATGTCTGTGCTCCCAGAAGTTTTCTATGATAGTTTAGAAGATTGGCACGAATATACCCAAACGTTTTTGTGTGTGTTTGTGTGTCCAGGCAGCAAAATCCTGATGGAGATGAATTTGTGCCATTGCAACTTTCTGGGGATATCTTTCAGATGCAAACTCTTTGTCTTAGCTAAGCTGCCATTTGGCCATTACATCCCCCAGAGGAAGGATTTAGAGCTCTGAGATCAAAAGCCCACATTTGAAAATAACTGTACTTTGTATTTTAGTCAAGTTTGCCAGCAAGGAGATGCAGTGCAAACTAGGAGAGGTGAGCCAATTGGTACCTTTAGCTCATCTGTCTCTTGGTTCCATTCTGTGCTAAGCTCCCCAGAGACATTCTCTGCTTAGAAAACAATCCCCTATCCCTTCTGGTACAGTTGAACAGTTGCAGTGGCACGATCTCGGCTCGCTGCAAGCTCCGCCTTCCGGTTTCACACCATTCTCCTGCCTCAGCCTCTCCAAGTAGCTGGGACTACAGGAGCCCGCTTTGTACTTTTAGTAGAGACGGGGTTTCACCGTGGTCTCGATCTCCTGACCTCGTGATCTGCCCGCCTTGGCCTCCCAAAGTGCTGGGATTACAAGCGTGAGCCACCGCACCCGGCCTATAAGTTATGTCTAAGGTTAAAGTTCAGTTAACTATACTGCCTAAGTGGATTTGCAGAGTCAGCTTACCAGCTTATATGGTGTGGCAAAAAAGATGGCTAATTAATCACCAAGAAATTAATGTTTCCCATCTCTGTGGAGTTGTCACTGGGATTACATTTCTGAGCTCCCCTTACATCTAGGTGGTGCCATATGACTAATACTTGCTGATGGAACATGAGCAGAAGTGATTTGTGTCACTTTTAAAAGCAGGTGGTCATTTTATACCCTCCCGTTTGATTTCTTTATGCAGACAACCATAGTAACCTTGGAATTCAGTGTGTTGAAGATGGAAGAGCTACAAGAGGTAAGGAACCTGGGTTCTTATATTTCCATCTGAAAAGTTATTTGCTGACCAGGAGTGCCCAAACTAGACTGTTAGGTGAACAGGAAGTGCATTTCCATTGTGTTAAGTCACTCTGTTTCTTTGTTACAGCAGCTAGCATTACCCTAACCAACATACATGGAATTTTGAGATTCTTGAGTAAAACGGGATTTGAAAGGGCTATGATTGGGTAAGCTATACACTTGGCTAAACTGAAGTTTTGAACTGAATGGCAATAAGGTATATAAAATTTATCCTGAATATTTTACTGCTCCCTCCTTTCCCTAATTCATTCATGTATTCCACAAAAATGTATTGGAGGCGTACAATATGCCAGGTACTATGCTAAGTATGCACCGGAGATACAGTAGTGAGCAAAACAGACTTGGTTCCTGTTCTCATGAACCTTAAAATCTATAGGAGACAGATGATGAGTTCCCGAGTTCAGGCGGGGGACTAGAGAGGGAGGGGATGGAGTAGAAGAGTGATTCTCTAACCTGGTCATTGGACTATCAGCCATCTGATCACCGGGAAAGCTTATAAAAAATAGAAGGTTTCAGATTCTGTCCCTACAAAATCTGAGTCAAGAGGATCGGGGTGGAATCCAAGCAACCAAGCATTGGTTGAGATTTAGAAGGTAGAGTTGAGAGGACTTTAATGACTGCTTGGAATTGATAGGCAGAGGAGAGGGAATATTTGGTATTTGAATATGAATTTCTGGCTTGAACCACTGATTTGGAGGTGGTGGTATGTGCTTGAGATAGGCAACACAGGAAGAAGAGCAGATTTCTGCTGAGGTGGAATAATAAGTTGAGCTTTGGATGTAATGACTTTGAAGTGCCCATGCACTATCCAGGTAGAGATGTATATTTGGTTGTGTATGATGGGAGTAGAGAGTGAGACTGTTGGGAGGAAAGGAGACCAACAGAATTGATCCTGGTAAGGTATGAAATCAGATGCAGTCCTTTCTCTCAAGAAGCACACAGTTGCGTGATGCTGCATAAGGCTGATCTCAAGAAAGTACTGGGTGGTGCACCACTATTCTGTCTCTCTACTCTACACACAACATTTTGGGATGCTGAAAACAATGGAAACAGTGGGGGAATATTTAAAAAATATATTTTTCCTGGGGCCTTTAAGCTCAGCCAGGAAAATGGCACTTCTCCTATTCATTTGTCCAGGTCCAGTCCCTCCTTTCCACTGTTATCCCTGACACCTTGCTCTCATTATGACTGGCCATCTAATTCCTGGCATTGTTTCTGTTTTTATAAATATCTACACTCGTCCTCACAGGTTTTCATGATCTCTTCTGGATTCTTTTCTTGGCTTATTAGACCCAGCTTCTAACCTAATTCTCAGCGCTACTTTCTCACTGGAGTGTGGCATCTCTTGATGTTTTGGGTAAGAGGGTCTACCAGCAAAGGTTTCCCTGGACTCTTACAAGGCAAGTGGAGTTGAATGGAGCTGATACATGGGGAAGCACTACCGATGTGTATGCTATCATTCTGATTTGCTGCAAAGGGACTTATAAGGTCCAAAGTGGGCACAATTCTCTCCTTTCAGGTCTTTATGTCTTTGTGTCATCTGTGGATAAGTTTTCTTGAAAAGCAAATAGTTTCTATCTTGTGTTAGTGAACTCACATAAAAAAATGAAAACTTCTGATGAAAATCAACAGAGGAAGCTTCAAAGAGAAGGAGAATTCAGTGACTTCCTATTCAGAGCCAAGCTCAAATTTGAAATTTTCTCTATCTGGCCGCACCTTCAGCTAAATGTGCTTCAGACCTAATGTATCTGAGCATAATTATCTGGACTGATATAAATTTGCTGTACCCAGCACTTTAAGCATTGATGCTGTCAGCTTGAAAGCACCTACTCAGAGTTCTGAGGGGTTTCTGTTTGGGCTCAACTTTGAGATCCAATGAGTGATTTAGGTGAAAGAGCACCACTAGGCTGGAAAAGAAGGGAAATAACTTTTTTTGAACGCTTATGAGCTAAGTCCTGTATTTTGGGCTGTATGTGTGTTATTTTCTTTAGGGCCCTGTCAACAATTTTGCTATCCCTAACTTACAGATGACAAAACTGAGGATCAGAGAAATGAAGAAACATGCAAGGGCACACAGCTCATAAGTAGTAAACGAGGTATTAAAATCCTGGTCTATTGGTTTCAGAGCCTTTGTGCACTTTACATTAGATTAGTAAGGCCAAAATTCAGTCATTTGTAATTTAGGTACTACCTCTAGTATCCTATGTGATTTTTTTTCTTTTAATCATCTGTTAAATTAAAAACTTTAGCCTTTCCTTAAGCGAAGATGTCTTGAAAATCGGGTTTGGGGTGCGTGTGTACATTATTCATCTGGGTGTCATTTCAAATCAACTCGTGTACTACTAATGGAACACATGTCATTCTTTGGAAATGCTGCAGTTTACCATTAGTGGAAGTGGAAGGGAAAAGGGAAGGCAGGTAGGTGCATTCTATTAGCCTTCCACAAATCAAACACAATTTTTTTTTTTTTTTTTTTGGGATGGAGTCTCACTCTGTCGCCCAGGCTGGAGTGCAGTGGCGCGATCTCGGCTCACTGCCTCCCAGGTTCAAGCAATTCTCTGCCTCAGCCTCCGGAGTAGCTGGGATTACAGGGGCCTGCCACCATGCCCAGCTAATTTTTGTATTTTTAGTAGAGATGGGGTTTCACTGTCTTGGCCAGGCTGGTCTTGAACTCCTGACCTCATCATCCACCCGCCTTGGCCTCCCAAAGTGCTGGGATACCAAGTCTCCACAGCTCACAGGGTTGGGAAGCTCTGCTATAATCTACCATTGGACTGGCTTTTAGGAAGAAAAACAATCCACTTTGATAAAATCCATTTAAGTAGTTTACATGTGTGTCTGTGTGTGTGTGCGCATCTGTGTGTGATGGTAAATATGTCCTTGTTTTCATTTGATTTCTAGCAACAAGTCTTTGTCAGTTGATGACATCACTCGGCACTCAGGTAAATGTAACCTTAGGACACATCTTCGAGTCCTCCTTTTTTACTCATATTCTTTTATTATAGAAATTATGGAGTTGCTGTGCCCTCCCATTCAGGGTCTTAAGATTATTCATGTAAGTGTATGCATGACAATGCAACATAAAACAGTTTTAATAGTTAAAATAAATTACTAGCAAAGAGTGTTTGAAATTAGCATACACTGATACCTGAGACATTCCCTAACTCATCTCTGCTCTCACGCCATTTCCTAAGTGTCCCTGTTGAAGCCCAAATGCTACCAGCAGTGTACGTGCTCATTCAGAGTCTTCTTGTGCCTTCCTCCTGGTTTTGAGTCCCTGGAGATCAGCTTTAGCTTCAGAATTCAAGATATGTAGGCATACATTTCCCACTCTGGGCTGCCAGTTGACTTCTGTTTGGAATCTCTTTCCTGTATGTATGGCCCATTAACCACCATCACCTACTACCCTAACTCATTTTGCTCTGTCTTGTAGCCATCTACGATCTGCACACACCTAATGGGCACAATATTACAACTTGGGACACCACTGGCCTTAGCTCAGTTAACTGTTGCTGCAGTGCCAGCCTGGCAAGGGCCAAGACCTGGAACTAGATCTAAACACTAGTGGCTACACTAGAAGGGTGCGGTTGAGAGGGGGAAGCAAGTACAGTTAGCAGGTCCAGGTAATGGTCCAGGCAAACGGTTGTGAGAATGAATATATTCCAAACATACCTTCAGTTCAGGCCTCTTTTCTGAGCTCCATCCACCTCCCCAAGTCTTTTCAATTTTGCCTTCTATATGACCTCTCAAATTTTTCCTTTTTTTTTTTCCATCCTCTCTATTGTCAGTTTAGACCCAGACACCAACAGTGTCACCTGGATGACCGCAGTAGCCACCTAAGTAGTTCCTTTACCTCCACTCTTGCCTCCCTTCAGTCCACTTTCCTTATAGCAGCCCAAGTCAATCAAATAATGTCTTCACCATCTCCATCTCCCCTTCAGATTAAAATCCTGCAGAAGCTTCCATTGCCCTTAGGATAAAGTCGGTTCTTCCTACGGTCTACAAGGGCCTGAATGGTTGGCTTTGTTCCCTGCCTACATTTAAAAAAAATTTTATTTATTTATTTATTTTTGTGAGGCAGAGTCCTGCTCTTGTCACCCAGGCTGGAGTGCAATCGCCAATCTTGGCTCACTGTAACCTCTGCCTCCTGGGTTCAAGCAATTCTCTTGCCTCAGCCTCCTGAGTAGCTGGGATTACAGGTGCCTGCCACCATGCGCAGCTAATTTTTGTATTTTTAGTAGAGACGGGGTTTTGCCATGTTGGCCAGGCTGGTCACGAACTCCTGACCTCAGGTTATCCACCCGCCTTGACCTCCCAAAGTGCTAGGATTACAGGAGTGAACCACTGCACCTAGCCACCCTGCCTACATCTTTAGCCTCATTTCATAGCACTTTGCCCACCACTTGGGCTGCCCAGTTTTCAGTAAATGAAACTGGAGTTCTAGTTTAATTAGGTTATTAATTAAGGATTCTATGAAATGCAGCATAGGATGACTTGCAAGCTAATTCAGAAACCTGTCGTCTTAAGATGATTGATGGAGATACTGGGGGATGGTACTGACTAATGTTGGGTTGACTGTTTTATTAAATTGTTTGTCATGAGAATAAGGATTGCTAGAACCCATGTAACAATACTACTTACTACTTGACATTTAGATTGGGCTTTTATCTTTTTTTTTTTTTCCAAAACATATGCATAGTTTTGTTCTCACTACATCCGGGTAAGGTGTATAGTGCAGATATTTATATTTCTTGCTGACAGATAGAGCAACTGAAACCCAGAGTAGTAAGATGAATGTCACGTAGCAAGTCAGGGCCCATCTATAGTCCAAAAGCATGGAGAAATAATAATACATAATAATAATAGTATTAGTAGATACCACTTGTAAAGCCCTTACAATGTGTGAGACACTGTCGCGTAGGTTACTGTGTCTACTTCAAAGATGAGGAAACTGAAGCTTAGAGATGTCACTTAGGTAGTCAGTGCTACTTTCACAACATATTTAGAATCCGTCTGCTTTTCTTTTCTTTTTTTTCCTTTTTTTTTTTTTTTTTTCCAGACGGAATCTTGCTCTGTCACCCAGGCTGGACTGCA
>NW_026654891.1:0-7909 GCF_009828535.3 Hylobates moloch
CAGATATCCCCTTGCAGATCCAAGAAAAAGAGTGTTTCAAAGCAGCTCTGTGAAAAGAAAGGTTCAACTCAGTGAGTTGAATGCACAGATCAGAAAGAAGTTTCACAGAATTGTTCCGTGAAGTTTTTAGGGGAAGATATTTCGTTTATCACCGTAGGCCTCAATGTACTCGAAATGTCCATGTGCAGATTCTACAAATAGTGTGTTTCAAAACTGCTCAATCAAAACTAAGGTTCAACCCTGTTAGTTGAATGCACAGATCAGAAAGTAGTTTCACAGAATGCTTCCGTGTAGATTTTATTTGAAGATATTCCTTTTTCCACCATAGGCGTCAAAGCACTCCAAATGTCCACTTGCAGTTTATACAGAAAGAGTGTTTCAAAACTACCCAATCAAAAGAAAGGTTCAACACTGTGAGATGAATGCAGAGAATAGAAACAAATTTCACAGAAGTATTCGGTGTAGCTTTTACTTGAAGATATTTCGTTTTTCACCATAGGCCTCGAAGATCTCCAAATGTCCATTTGCAGATTCTACAAAAAGAGTGTTTCAAAACCGCTGAATCAAAAGAAAGGTTCTACTCTGTTAGATGAATGCACAGATCAGAAAGTAGTTTCACAGAATGCTTCTGTGTAGTTTTAAGGGGAAGATATTTCGTTTTACACAGTATGCTTCAATATTCTCCAAATATCCCCATGCAGATTCAACAAAAAGAGTGTTTCAAAAGACCTAAATCAAAAGAAAGCTTCAAATCAGTGAGATGAATACACAGATTAGAAAGCAGCTTCACAGAATGCTTCTGTATAGTTTTTATTTGAAGCTGTATCTTTTTCCAAGTTAGGCTTCCAAGCACTCCAAATGTCCACTTGCAGATTCTACAAACAGAGTGTTTCAAAACTGCTCAGTCAAAAGAAAGGTTGTACTTTGTGAGATGAATGAAGAGAATAGAAAGAAGTTTCACAGAATGCTTCTGTGTAATTCTTATGGGATGATATTTCGTCTTTCACCGTAGGCCTCAATGTTCTCAAAATGTAAACCTGCAGATTCTACAAATAGAGTGATTCAAAACTGCTCAATCAAAAGTAAGTTTCAACTCTGCTAGTTGAATGCAAAGATCAGAAAGAAGTTTCATAGAATGCTTCCATGTAATTTTTAGGGGACGATATTTCGTTTTTCAACATAGGCCACAATGTTCTCCAAATGTAAACTTGCAAATTCTACAAATAGAGTGTTTCAAAACTGCTCAATCAAAACGTAAGTTAAACTCCATTAGTTGAATGCACAGATCAGAAAGAAGTTTCACAGAATGCTTCCGTGTAGTTTTTATGGGAATATAATTCTTTTTTGACCATAGGCCTCAATGTTCTCCAAATGTCCACTTGCAAATTCTACAAAAAGAGTGTTACAAAACTGCTCAATCAAAAGTAAAGTTCAACTCTGTTAGTTGAATGCACAGATCAGAACGAGGTTTCACACAAGGCTTCTGTGTAGTTTTTATATGAACATATTCCTTTTTCCACGATAGGCCTCAAAGCGCCCAAATCTCCACTTGCAGTTTATACAGAAAGAGTGTATCAAAACTATCCAATCAAAAGAAAAGTTCAAAACTGTGAGATGAATGCAGAGAATATAAAGAAATTTCACAGAATTATTCTGAGTAGTTTTTACTTGAAGATATTTCGTTTTTCACCGTAGGCATCAAAGGTCTCCAAATGTCCACTTGCAGATTCCACAAAAAGAGTGTTTCATAACTGCTCAATCAAAAGAAAGGTTCTACTCTGTTAGATGAATACACAGATCAGAAAGTTGTTTCACAGAATGCTTCTGTGTAGTTTTAAGGAGAAGATTTTTCGTTTTACACCGTATGCCTCAATATTCTCCAAATATCCCATTGCAGATTCTACATAAAGAGTGTTTCAAAACAGCTCAATCAAGAGAAAGGATCAACAGAGTGAGATGAATGCACAGATTAGAAAATAGTTTCACAGAATGCTTCTGTGTAGTTTTTATTTGAAGATATTCCTTTTTCCACGATAGGCCTCAAAGCTCTCGTAATGTCCACTTGCTGATTTTACAAATAGAGTTTTTCAAAACTGCTCAATCAAAAGTAACGTTCAACTCTGTTAGTTGAATGCACAGATCAGAAAGAAGTTTCACAAAATGTTTCCGTGTTGTTTTTAGTGGAAGATATTTAGTTTTTTACCATAGGCCTCAATGTTCTCCAATGTCCACTTGTAGATTCTACAAATACAGTGTTTCAAAATTGCTAAATCAAAACTAAGGTTAAACTCTGTTAGTTGAATGCACAGATCAGAAAGACGTTTCACAGAATGCTTCTTTGTAGTTTTTATGGAAAGATATTTCTTTATTCACCACAGGCCTTAATGTTCTCCAAATATCCACTTTGAGATTCAACAAAAAGAGAGTTTCAAAACTGCTCAATCAAAAGGAAGGTTCAACTCCGTTAGTTGAATGCACAGATCAGAAAGAAGTTTCACAGAATGCTTCTGTGTAGTTTTTATTTGAAGATATTCCTTTTTCAACGATAGGCCTCAAGTCGCTCCAAATATCACATTGTAGTTTATACAGAAAGAGTGTTTCATAACTACCCAATCAAAAGAAAAGTTGAACACTGTGAAATGAATGCAGAGAATAGAAAGAAATTTCACATAAGCATTCTGTGTAGTTTTTGCTTGAAGATATTTCGTTTTTCACCATAGGCCCCAAAGATCTCCAAATGTCCACTTGCAGATTCTACATTAAGAGTGTCTCAAAACTGCTCAATCAAAAGAAAGGTTCTACTCTGTTAGTTGAATGCACAGATCAGAAAGTAGTTTCACAGAATGCTTCTGTGTAGTTTTAAGGGGAAGATATGTCGTTTTACACCATATACCTCAATATTTTCCAGATATCCCCTTGCACATCCAAGAAAAAGAGTGTTTCAAAGCAGCTGTGTGAAAAGAAAGGTTCAACTCAGTGAGTTGAATGCACAGTTCAGAAAGAAGTTTCACAGAATGCTTCTGTGTAGTTTTGATTTGAAGATATACCTTCTTCCACGATAGGCTTCAAAGCGCTCTAAATGTCCACTTGCAGATACTACAAAAAGAGTGTTTCAAAACTGCTCAGTCAAAAGAAAGGTTCTACTTTGTGAGACGAATGAACAGAATAGAAAGAAGTTTCACAGAATGCTTCTGTGTACTTTTTATGGGAAGATATTTCGTTTTTCACCGTAGGCCTCAATGTTCTCCAAATATCCACTTGCAGATTCTGCAAATAGAGTGTTTCAAAACTGCTCAATCAAAAGTAAGGCTAAACTCTGTTAGTTGAAAGCACAGATGAGAAAGAAGCTTCACAGAATGCTTCCATGTAGTTTTTAGGGGAAGATATTTCCTTTTTCACCATACGCCTCAATGTTCTCAAAATGTCCACTTGCAGATTCTACAAATAGAGTGTTTGAAAACTGCTCAATCAAAACTAAGGTTAAAATCTGTTAGTTGAATGCACAGATCACAAAGCAGTTTCACAGAATGTTTCCATGTAGATTTTATGGGAAGATATTTCTTTTTTCACCATAGCCCTCAATGTTCTCCAAATGTCAACTTGCAGATTCAACAAAAAGAGTGTTCCAAAACTGCTCAATCCAAAGTAAGGTTCAAATCTGTTAGTTGAATGCACAGACCAGAAAGAAGTTTCACAGAATGCTTCTGTGTAGTTTTTATTTGAAGATATTACTTTTTCCCTGATAGGCCTCAAAGAGCTCCAAATGTGCACTTCCAGTTTATATGGAAAGAGTGTTTCATAACTACCCAATCAAAAGAAAGGTTCAACACTGTGAGATGAATGCAGAGAATAGAAAGAAATTTCACAGAAGTATTCTGTGTAGTTTTTACCTGAAGATACTTCGTTTTTCACCATAGGCCTCAAAGATCTCCAAATGTCCAACTGCTGATTCTACAAAAAGAGTGTTTCAAAACTGCTCAATCAAAAATATGGTTCAACTCTGTTAGTGGAATGCACAGAACAGAAAGAAGTTTCACAGAATGCTTCTGTGTCGTTTTTATGGGAAGATATTTCGTTTTTCACTGTAGGCCTCAAAGTTCTCCAAATGTACACATGTAGATTCTACAAATAGAGTGTTTCAAAACTGCTCAACCAAAAGTAAGATTCAACTCTGTCAGTTGAATGCACAGATCAGAAAGAAATTTCCCAGAATTCTTCCGTGTAGTTTTTAGGGGAAGATATTTCGTTTTTCACCATAGGACACAATGTTCTCAAAATGTCCACTTGCAGACTCTACAGATAGAGTGTTTCAAAACTGCTCAATCAAACTGAAGTTAAATGCTGTTAGTTGAATGCACAGATCAGGAGGAAGTTTCAGAGAATACTTCCATGTATTTTTTAGGGGAAGACATTTCTTTTTTCACCATAGGACTCAATGATCTCCAAATGTCCACATGCAGATTATACAAAAGGGTGTTTCAAAACTGCTCGATCAAAAGAAAGTTTCTTCTCTGCTAGAGAAATGCACGGATCAGAAAGTAGTTTCACAGAATGCTTCTGTGTAGTTTTAAGGGAAGATAATTCTTTCTACACCGTATGCCTCAATGTTCTCCTAATATCCCCCTGCAGATTCTACAAAAAGAGTGTTTCAAAACAGCTCAATCAAAAGAAATGTTCAACTCAGTGAGATGAATGCACAGATCAGAAAGTAATTTCACAGAATGCTTCTCTGTAGTTTTTATTTGAAGATATACCTTTTTCCATGATAGGCCTCAAAGCTCTCCAAATGTCCACTTGCAGATTCTGCAAAAGGAGTGTTTCAAAACTGCTCAGTGAAAAGAAAGGTTCTACTTTGTGAGATGAATGAACAGAATAGAAAGAAGTTTCAGAGAATTCTTCTGTGTAGTTTTTATTAGAAGATATTTCATCTTTCACCGAAGGCCTCAATGTTCTCCAAATGTCCACTTGCAGATTCTACAAATAGAGTTTTTCAAAACTGCTCATTCAAAAGTAAGGCTCAAATCTGTTTCCTGAATGCACAGAAAAGAAATAAAGATTCACGGAATTCTTCCATGTAGTTTTCAGGGGAAGATATTTCGTTTTTCACCGTAGGCCTCCATATTCTCCAAATGTCCACTTGCAGATTCTACAAATAGAGTGTTTCAAAACTGATCAATCAAAACTCAGGTTAAACTCTGTTAGTTGAAAGCACAGATCAGAAAGAAGTTTCACAGAATGCTTCTGTGTAGTTTTTAGGGGAACATGTTGCTTTTTTCACCATGGGCCTCAATGTTCTCAAAATGCCCACTTGCAGATACTACAAAGAGTGTGTTTCAGAACTGCTCAATCAAAAGTAAGGTTCAACTCTGCTAGTTGAATGCACAGGTCAGAAAGAAGCTTCACAGAATGCTTCTGTGTAGTTTTTATTTGAAGATATGCCTTTTTCCACAATAGACCTCTAAGCGTTCCAAATGTCCCCTTGCAGTTTATACAGAAAGAGTGTTTCAAAACTGTTCAATCAAAAGTAAGGATAAACACTTTTAGTTGAATGTACAGATCAGAAAGAAGTTTCACAGAATGCTTCCATGTAGTTTTTATGGGAAGATATTTCTTTTTTCACCATAGGCCCCAATGTTCTCCAAATGTCCACTTGCAGATTCTACAAAAAGTGTGTTTCAAAACTGCTCAATCAAAAGTATAGATCAACTCTGTTAGGTGAATGCACAGATCAGAAAGAAGTTTCACAGAATGCTTCTGTGTAGTTTTTATGGGAAGTTATTTCATTTTTCCCGTAGGCCTCAGTGTTCTCCAAATGTCAACACGTAGATTCTACAAATAGAGTGTGTCAAAACTGATCAATGAGAAGTAAGGTTCAACTCTGTTAGTTGAATGCACAGATCAGAAAGAGGTTTCACAGAATGCTTCCATGTAGTTTCTAGGGGAAGATATTTCTTTTTTCACCATAAGCCTCAATGTTCTCCAAATGTCCAGTTGCAGATTCTACAAATAGAGTGTTTCAAAACTGCTCAATCAAAAGTAAGGTTAAACTCTGTTATTTGAATGCACAGATCAGAAAGTAGTTTCACAGAACGCTTCTGTGTAGTTTGTATTTGAAGATATGCCTTTTTCAATGATAGGTCTCAAAGCGCTCCAAATATCCACTTGCAGTTTATACAGAAAGAGTGTTTCAAAACTACGCAATCAAAAGAAAGGTTCAACACTGTGAGATGAATGCAGAGAATAGAAAGAAATTTCACAGAAGTATTCTGTGTAGTTTTTACTTGAAGATATTTCGTTTTTCACCATAGGCCTCAAATATCTCCAAATGTCCTACTGCAGATTCTACAAAAAGGGTGCTTCAAAACTGTTGAAAGAAAGGAAAGGGTCTACTCTGTTACATGAATGCACAGATGAGAACGAAGTTTCACAGAATGCGTCTGCATAGTTTTAATGGGAAGATATTTCGTTTTTCACCGTAGGCCACAATGTTCTCCAAATATCCACTTGCAGACTCTGCAAAAAGAGTGTTTCCACACAGCTCAATCAAAGGAAAGTTTCAACTCAGTGAGATGAATGCACAGATCTAAGAGAAGTTTCACAGAATGCTTCTGTGTAGTTTTTATTTGAAGATATAACTTTTTCCATGTTAAGCCTCAAAGCGCTCCAAATGTACACTTGCAGATTCTACAAAAAGAGTGTTTCAAAACTGCTCAGTCAAAAGAAAAGTTCTACTTTGTGAGATGAATGAACAAAATAGAAAGAAGTTTCAAAGAATCCCTCTGTGTAGTTTTTATGGAAAGATATTTCATTTTACACCGTAGGAATCAATGTTCCCCAAATGTCCACTTGCAGATTCTACAAATAGAGTGTTTCAAAACTGGTCAATCAAAAGTAAGGTTCAACTCTGTTAGTTGAATGCACAGATCACAAAGAAGTTTCACAGAATGCTTCCGTGTAGTTTTTAGGGGAAGATATTTCTTTTTTCATGATAAGACACAATGTTCTCAAAATGTCCATTTGCAGATTCTACAAATTGAGTGTTTCAAAACTGCCCAATCAAAACTAAGGTTCAACTCTGTTAGTTGAATGCACAGATCAGAAAGAAGTTTCACAGAATGCTTCTGTGTAGTTTTTCTTTGAAGATATTACTTTTTCCATGATAGGCCTCAAAGCGCTCCAAATATCCAATTTCAGTTTACACAGAAAGAGTGTTTCAAAACTACCCAATCAAAAGAAAGGTTCAACACTGTGAGATGAATGCAGAGAATAGAAAGAAATTTCACAGACGTATTCTTTGTAGTTTTTACTTGAAGATATTTCGTTTTTCACCATAGACCACAAAGATCTCCAAATGTCCACTTGCAGATTCTACAAAAAGAGTGTTTGAAAACTGTTCAATCAAAAGAAAGGTTCTACTCTGTTAGGTGAATGCACAGATCAGAAAGTAGTTTCACAGAATGCTTCTGTGTAGTTTTAAGGGGAAGATATTTCGTTTTACACCTTATGCCTCCGTATTCTCCAAATAACCCCTTGCAGATTCTACAAAAACTGTGTTTCAAAACAGCTCAATCAAAAGAAAGGTTCAATTCAGTGAGATGAATGCACAGATCAGAAAGTCGTTTCACAGAATGCTTCTGTGTAGTTTTTATTTGAAGATATACCTTTTTCCACGATAAGCCTCAAAGCGCTCCAAATATCCACTTGCAAATTCTACAAAAAGAGTGTTTCAAAACTGCTCAGTCAAAAGAAAGCTTCTACATTGTGAGATGAATGAACAGAATAGAGAGAAGTTTCACAGAATGTTTCTGTGTTGTTTTTATGGGAAGACATTTCATTTTTCACCGTAGGCCTCAATGTTCTCCAAATGTCCACTTGCAGAGTCTACAAATAGAGTGTTTCAAAACTGCTC
>NW_026654892.1:0-7908 GCF_009828535.3 Hylobates moloch
CGGTCTCAGCTCACTGCAACCTCTGCCTCCCAGGTTCAAGCAATTCTCCTGCCTCAGCCTCCCGAGTAGCTGAGATTACAGGCGCATGCCACCACGCCCAGCTAATTTTTATGTTTTTAGTAGAGATAGGGTTTTGCTTTGTTGGCCAGGCTGGTCTTAAACTCCTGACCTCAAGTGATCTGCCCACCTCGGCCTCCCAAAGTGCTGGGATTACAGGCGTCAGCCACCACGCCTGGCCGCTGTTTCCTTTTTAATTACTCATCTTTAGTTCAGAAAAGCTTTTTTCTGCCAGTCAAAGTCATTTGCAGATTTACGGTGGATGGGTTAGGCCCTGTTCCAAACAAGGAAAATTTTATCCAATGGATATAGACTTAGCATAAGGAACACCTCTATAACTACCTCTTCTCCCAACAGCCACATGGACAAAATGTGGCTTGTCTGTGTGCATTTCTGTTCAGCTTCACCAACGTTTCCCTCTAAGAACCAGGAAACCTTTGGCAGCCAGGCTGTGTTTCCCATTTCTACTGCTGCCATCAAGGAATTTATGTTTAGGGTGTGTTTATCACCTTAAAGAAATGAGTTTTGTCAGTCCTTACTGAAATCTACAGCCACACAAATTCTTTTTCCATTTCCTCCCATATGTATTCCAGTTTGATTATCACTTTGGACACTCATTCCACTCATTTTGTGGCTTGGGTTTGTAGTGAAAGCAGAAGTCCACTAAGATGGAACACATTTCTTTTTCTGCCTCCTGGGGTATGTCTGGATGATTTCCAAGAGGACAGGGAAATGCTAACTTGACACCTACATCTTCAGACCAAAATATCTCCAGAACAGGAATTCTTGATGATCTTTTGGGAAGCTGAAATAATACAGGGTTCACAGGTCTCTTCCCCTCATATATCCTCACATTTTACCCAGCTTCTACAGCAAAGCAAGGTACCAGAGAAAACGAATGTCTATATAATCCAGCCAAGCTTTTGAATTAAGAATTTTTCTTTGGTTTATATATGTATTTTTTAGAGACCTTGAAGAAGCAAGTTGTTCAGGCAAGGGTCACTTTGGGGCAGGGAACCCATATATACTTCTCTCCACTTAGCACACTTAACCGCCATCAAAATTCTGTATGTCTTTACAACTCTGAATTATATAACAGCTGATGGGATTGTGTTCTCACAAAATTTTTCCTATCCAAAGAAGGGCCAGGAAGCAAAAAGATTACTGTACTCCTGATTGCCAGGTCTTCAGCATTCAGTGACATTACAGGATGTTGCAGGAACTGTACCCTATTATAACGGGGGCAATTAGTCCCTAAGGGGATATCATGTTGGGGATGCCTAAGGATCTGGGTTCATCAGGGTTTCTGGTTTCCAAACAAAATTCAGTCACTATTTGAACTTCTACATGTCACAGTAGATTTGGAGAAGAGGAAAGTACCTTGTCTAGTTAAGCTAAACAGGCCTGATAAGAGGTCACTTCCAAAACAGAATGTTTCTGAAGAAAAGTCTTTAAGAGTTGGGAGGACGTGGGTGGGAAAGAAAAAAATGAAAGATGATTTCCTAAAGTTAATTTCTCTTCTTTCTGGGAAACTCAGGTTAATAGAGACCCACTAAAAACAAACAAAAAACTTAAAGGCAAAGGCTTATGTGCCACTAATTTTTAAGGAAAGTATCATCCCACAGAAAGAAAGGTAAGGAGGGAAAGATGAGGAAGGTATATTACTAAATTTGAGCAATTGGTTCTATGAGATTGCCCTGTTTGGTATCAAGAGCAACTGTCTTCCCAGAGGCTGTATAAAGAGCTACTTCTCAGAGCAGTGTGCTTGTGGAAGAAAGAGGAAGAATTTGTCTTCCAGCTGCCTTCCATTGTTTAAAATTTCGGCCCATACCATCTCTCCTGTGCTATTCTGATCCTTCTAGGCCTCAGCATCAAGCATGCCCCAGGAGCAAGAGATAAGCACTCTGTGGCTTAGGTATAGAGCTGCTGTCAGGTTGCACCTGCATGAAGTTGGAATCCATGTAGATTTCATGACTGGCCGTTTGTTCCAGCAACATCTGCTGCTGCAAAGGCAACATAATGATAAAAGGATCAGTCCATCCAGAAGCCATAACAATTTTAAATTGTATGTACCAAACAGAACCTAAAAATACATAAAACAATAACTGATAGAGATGAAGTGAAAAATAGACAAACTCCCAACTATAGCTAGGGACTATAACACTCCCCTCTCAGTGACCGATAAAACTACTAGACAGAAATTGGCAAAGATATAGAAGAGGTGAGCAATTCAACCAATAGGGTCTGACTGACGTATATAAAACACACCACTGCACCACCTACTAGTAGAATATTTTTCCCCCAAATGCTCAAGGAGCATTCACCAAGATAGGCCATATGTTTGGCCATAAAACAAATTTAAAAGAATGAAAGTCATACAGAGTGTTGCTCTCCAACCATAATGGAATGAAACTTAAAGAAAACATGGAGGTCTCTAAATATGTAGAAAATAAACATACTTCTAAATAAACCATGGATAAAATATGAAGTTAAGGCAAATAAAAATATACAGAAGTTAATGAAAATGAAAATGCAATATATTAAATTGTAGGTGATGCAGCTCAAGCAATGCTAAGAGAGATTTATAGCATTATAGGTTTATATTAGACATGAGAAAAGGTCTTAAAACAGTCTAACTTGTTACCTCAAGAAACTGGAAAAAGATAAGGTAAACTCAAAGCAAGCAGAAGGAATAAAACATCAGCAGAAATCAATGAAATTAAAAACTAGAAAACAATAGAGAAAAAAACAAGTGAAACAAAAATCTGGCTCTTCGAAAAAACTCAGTAGAATTGATAAACTTCTAACAAGAATAATAAATAGAGAAAAGATACAATCACTAATATCAGGAATAAAATAAGAGATATCAATATTAATCTTGCAGCCATCAAAAAGATAACAAGCAAATACTACAAATAACTTTTTGTTCATGAATTTGTCAACTTAGAAGAAACAGATCAATTTCTCAAAAGCTACTAAAACTCCATCAAGATGAAATAGATAATATGAGTATCTGTGTGATGATTAAAGAAATCGAATTTATAATTTAAGAGCTTATAAAGAAGAAATCTCCAGGACCACATGGTTTGCTGGGGAATTCAACAAATAATTTAAAGAAGAATTAACAACAGTATTTCACAATCTCCTCCATTTTATGAGGCCAGTTATTACCTGATACCAAACCAAAAAAATGCATGTTCTGCATTTACAGTCATTATGCTTCCCATATTAAGTGAAACCATTATTTTCCTAAGGCTGCCAAAAAAAAAAAAAAAAAAAAGCACCACAAACTGGGTGGCTTTCAACAGAAATTTATTCTTTCACAGCTCTGGAGGCTAGAAGCCTGAAATAAAGACGTCAGCAGGATCATGCTCTCTCTGAAGGTTCTAGGGGAGAATCTGTTCCATGTGTTTTGTTGTCTTCTGATGTTAGCTGCAATCCTTGCTGATACTTGGTTTGTAGACCCATCACTCTAATCTCTCTCTGTTATCCCTTGGCATTCTGCTTTGTGTGTGTGTTTTCCTTCTCTCACAAGAACAGTCATTGGATTAGGACTCATCCTAATCCAGTGAGGTCTCATTTTAACTTGATTACATTTTCAAAGACCCTACTTCCAAATATATTCAATTCATGGGTGCCAGGAGTTAGGATTTCAACATACTTTTCTGGGGAACATAATTCAACCCACAGCACCATTGAATAAGTAGAACAGCATTTGAAGAAAAGCTTTGTTTAATGTGATTTCATTAATTAAAAAAAGAAGAGGCACAGATAGTTGATGCCAAACTTAAAGATTTACTTTTAGCAGAAATCACATCTATGTAACCATGATAAACAATCAACATCCTCCAAAATGCAATTACAAATGCAATCCTGTTATCAGGAGCAATGTTACTGCAAGCAAAGGAAATACAAACAGTTGTCCAATTTCAGTTGCTTTATCTATGGTTTCAATGATTGATTACAACCATTTACTTGCTGCAGTGCCTGAATGTCATCAAAACAAGAGACTGTTCATGAATTCCTTTCATTCTGAGGTGGTTGAACTGCAGGCATTTACTATCTCACGCCCTCCTTCATAGACTCACACTTTCTCATCTTCACCCACCAAGCAGCATGTGTATCTATCAGTCAAACAGGAAAACAGAAGCCACTTCAAGGATTTGCAACAGGTGAAATTTAACACAATAAACTGTTCACAAATAATAGAGTAAATGAGAAGCAAATATAGTGGTGAGGCGACGTAGAAATGAGGAAAAATAGGAACTGACTACAATTCTTAACCTAGAAGGTCAAAGGAAAAAAGCAATTCTCAGAGCCCAGGGGGAGTTGAAAGAGGCTGGAAACATAGCAGAAGTTGGGTTTCAGGAAGGAATGGAACCATTGCCAAAGCTGTACCTAAGGCTAAGAAGGCGATGGAGAGAGATCCTAACTTCTCCCCATCCTCCAATCTTATCTCTGACCCTTGTCTCCTATTGGTCAAATCCAGCCAGAAATCACCTTTGTAGAGGCCAAGGGAATGCAGCTTCATGAGGAAGGGCAGAGCAAGAAAAGGGCAAGAACTCTGTCAGGAAATAATGCCCAGGTCCTGCACATCTTACTCCTCTCACCAAACTTTATTCAGGCAACTCTTCTACCAGTGACACTTTTTGTATTGCCTTTTTATTGGCATGTATGATGTCTAATATTCTACTGCTTATGTGTTTGCTGCTATGTAGAAGGAAGATAGCTCATATTTGTTGAACCCTGAAAACAAACATACCCAGCTAATGAATTCATTGTTAAGTAACTAGGAATCACAGTTTAATATGCTATTATATGAAAACCTCTTGTGAATTGCTATAGGTGTTTAAGAGTTTGTTTTTGTTGTTTTTTAGTAGAATTTAGAGGAATGGACTAGGATTTGGAAATGGAATGGGAACACATTTTTCTTATTTAAAGTAATAGCTCCTGCATTTCCAAAATTCTCTGCCACCAAGTTTTGGGAAACAAATTAAGAGTCAGAAAATAAGAGATGCCTGGACTTGCCTAAATCTGCTAACAAGTTTTTCAAATTGGGTCTGTAGAGTCCTCTTTCTAACTCTTGATTTATATTTTATTTCTTCCAAGATTTTAGAGATACCTATAGCCTAGACATTTTCTACTTAGATATATGCTAAGCCTTGCTTTTTAAAATTAAATTTAATTTTTTTTTTTTTTTTTGAGACAGAGTCTCACTCTGTCGCCCAGGTGGGAGTGCAGTGGCACTATCTCAGCTCACTGCAGCCTCCGCCTCCCAGATTCAAGCGATTCTCCTGCCTCACTCTCCTGAGTAGCTGAGACTACAGGCATGTGCCATCACGCCCAGCTAAGTTTTGTATTTTTAGTAGAAGCGGGGGTTTCACCATGTTGCCCAGGCTGGTCTCGAACTCCTGAACTCAAGTGATCTGCCTGCCTCAGCCTCCCAAAGTGCTGGGATTACAGGCATGAGCCACCATGCCCAGCAAAGTCTTGCTTTTGATCACTATTTATAAAGGATTTTTTAAATCAGATTCATTTAAAACATCAGTAGGCAAATTAGGTTACCCACCATATTATGAGTAAGATCATCGCTGCCTTGAGACCTAGATCTATTTGAAATTTTTTTGAAAGGTTACAGTGTTTTCTGCTGTGAACTCCTGGCCTCAAGCAATTCTCCTGCCTTAGCTCTCCTAGTAGCTAGAACTACAGGCATGTGCCATCATGCCTCACTCTTGTTACTGAATTCTTACATTCACATATAACTTCACTTAGGATGGAAGAGTGCTAAAAATAGTAATAATTTTTATTTTCTTTAAATCAAAGTTATACAAATTAAGAGAAAAACAACCAGCGTTTGGGTAGGATATTTATTCTCTGAATAATGTCCTTTATCATATTATATGTATAAAAACAAAGTTTATGGAAAGAACAGTGATATCAAATTTTATTTATGGGACAAAGCCAATAGAGTTATCATTCTTCATGAGAATAGTGAGCCTGATACTAGGAAGCCAGGAATATTCCAGACATGGCATTCCAATCACAGCCTTGCCTCAGTATTCTACAATTTCACAAAAGTGAGACAAGGGGCCAGTGTCAGTAGTCCCCTCTCTGCCAACACAACTGATAATATCAAAGAGAATAAACGTAGCAGCAAGAAGGGTTTGGCCTCTAGGCATGTCAAAGAAGTTACAGAAACACACATAGAAGGCCCTGGCTCAACGCATAGTATCAAACACCTGAAAGCAACATGTGGCAACTTGCAAGGTAGCTGCTGGTTCACAAATTGTACACCAATACAGCAGTGGGAGAGGAGGGAGGAGTACTCGGTGGAGAGACTCTTCCAAACAAAGGCTAACTGCATCTTCTAGGGATCATTTGGTGGGCTAGTCCTAGGTGGGCTCAGGTGCTCTGTTTAACAATCATAGCACAATTACACAGCCATTTTCAAACACTGTGCTGCAGTATCACCAATATGACACCTTTCAAGCCTCACACTTGAATTTCTCCAGCTGAGTTAAAAGCCATATCCCACACTAAGAGGATGTGACAATAGTCTTGGCCACAGACTGGGTTCCAGAAGGTGAGTATCTGGAAAATGTGGTCAAACTAACTGCCACAGAACATACTTTAAGAAGTTGAGTAGGAATATACTAGAGGACAAAAAAATGTGAAACCCTAGCTTTCTGCTAATATGTAGTTCCTCGTTCCATAGACCTCAAGTCATTTTCGTGTGCTAGGGAGAAAGATGACTAACACAGTTATCTGCCTCTTAAGAGTTATTACATCTAGTAACAGACTCTATTATATTGTATTTTAATGTTGGAATATGAAGTATTTACCAAGACCTGTGGCAATACAAAACAAATGCGTGACGGTACTGCATGAAGTAGAGGGTATTCTGGCACTTGAGGTCTATGCATTCTCTAAACGTGACCAAATTGCTTGATACGCTGCCAGGTATTATCTAGTACACACTTAGGTGTTAAAAAGTCTCACTGGGCTATTCATGCTCAGAATATGAGCATGAATATGAGCAAGGATATGACAGCTCAGGCTGCCATAGGATCCAGAATTTACATCAAAAAAGCTAGACATTTAGAACAGCACGTTTCCATATTATATCTTGGGATGTGATGCAGGTTTTCCCAAGGCCCTGTGGAGCTCTGTCTGAAGCACAAAACTACTTGCAGGGAACAGAAGAAAGCCTCTTGGTGAGGACGAAATACTGCCTAATAGATTGAGCAAGCCCAAGACAAGTGAACATAGGATGGCTCCTGAGAAGTGAGGTAGCTCAGCTTACAACACTCCAAACTTTGGGATCCTGTTCCTTCTCAGGTAATAGGACATTGGCCCATGCTATCAAATCCCAAGTATTCCTTCAGAGTAAGAAGCAACTAACAAAATGTACTTGAGGCTAACAGTGGATATTCAACTTAGGTGATTAATTTCCTTAGATCAAGACATCCCAATATTCCAGTATAAAAATTAAAAACAAAATACCAATGCCAATTTCCTGGTTTTGACATTGTGCTAGAGTTATGCCAATGTTACTTATTAGGAGAAATGGATGAAAAGTACATGGGACTCTCTGTTCTATTTTTGCAACTTCCAGGAGTCTATCATTACTTAAAAAAATGTTTTTTGAAGTAATAGAGTCAGATATCTTGCCCAAAGTCATAGACCTTTTAAAAACTTATAATTAGATCCTAGGATAGAATAACTTGTTTGATTAACTAGCCTTACGAAACATGCTACCACAGTAGAGATCACTTTGACCCATGAGCTACAGGCCAAAATAAGCAATCTATTACATTAGGGGTTCTTAAGTTGGGGGTCTGTAATATCCAC
>NW_026654893.1:0-7907 GCF_009828535.3 Hylobates moloch
GGCGATCCACACACCTCAGCCTCCCAAAGTGCAGGGATTACAGGTGTGAGCCACTGCGCCTGGCCAAGCAGAAATCCTTTTAAAGGAATCTTTTTTTTTTTTTTTTTTTTTTTCTGAGCAGTAGGTCTCAATAGTGGGATTAAAATGTTCAGTAAACCATGCTGTTAACAGATGTGTTGTCACTCAGACTGTGATGTTCCATTTCTAGAGCAAAGAAAGAATAGATTTTGCATAATTCTTAAGGGCCCTGAGATTTTCAGAGTGGTCAATGAAATGAGCATTGGCTGTAACTTAAACTCACCAACTGCAGTGGTCCTCAAAGAGAGTCAGCCCATCCTTTGAAGTTTTGAAGCCAAGTGTTGACGTCTCTCTAGCGATGAAAATTTTACATCTTCACTAAGCTTAATCATTTCTAGCTCTGGACTTCAAGTGACAGACGTGCAATTCTTCCTTTCACTTGAACTCTTTGAGGACACTGTGGTTACTAATTAACACCCCCGGCGGGTGTCAGCCTCCTCCCTCCTCAATCGAGTTCACCCACACCCGGGCGTGGGGAACGGGGCTTCCCGCACCCCACACGCCCTGCACGCCTGGAGATCTCCCACAGGGGGCTTTCGTGAGCCAGGGAGCAAGTGACGTTCCCCCGCTCCAGCCCAGCCAGGCTGCGCAGGCAGAAGGAATCTCTCAACCTGCCCTGCCACGCGGGGATTTTGTGTTCGCTGCCCTGGTTCCTCTGGAAGTAGGACTGTCCCACCATCAGACTCCTCAATGGCCTCCGCACCCCAGTAAATGCCAGGAGGACCAGGACCCGCAGCACAGTGGCCTGCTAGGCGCGTGCTCAGTGGGACAACTTGGGCCCCCTCAAGCCGTGTCACAGGGGCAAGGCGTGTTTGTGCCACCCACGTCCCACCGGAGTCCGCGGTGGGGTTGGAGCCCTAGGTCGCCAGGGTGGCATGGGAAACCGAAGACGGGGCACATCCACCTCCGAAGCTCGCGACCCCGGAGGCCTCCGCGTCAAGCACAGATGCAAGCCATCCAGGCGCCTCCCAACCGCTCAGGAGCCGGGGCGCTCGTCTACACTCACCCCCAGCCTGTTAGATGAGCTCCTGTCAACCCCAGAGTTTCAGCAAAAGTCACAACCTTTCCTAGATCCAGCGCCACTGGGTTAGCTGAAGGACGTGGAAGAGCCCGCTCCGCTGGAACCACTCCTCGGCCAGGAAGAACACCGGGCTCTGCTGGAGGAGCTTTAGGACGCGGGGTTGGGGCTGGTTGGGGGCAGGGCGGCGGCCTCTCTTTCGCGGTGAACCTCTGAGTCTGTATGGAGAGGCGTGTCTTCCCTTCCAGCTGACCTGCCTAGGATCCCTGAGTTCCAGGTCCCGTGAGAGACTCCACTCAGAGGAGGGCTGTCATTCTTTCCTGAACATCACGGGGATCCCAGGGCCCGTCCAGGTAGCGGGAGGCTGACTGTCTACTGCTCATGCGCGGGTTAGCAGGCAGCAGCCTAGGTTTTCTAACTAGCCAAGGCGGAGCTCTCATTCCTTCCCTCTTGGCCCCCGCCGCGTTCTTCGGTGGGGCCGGCGGAGACCATCCCGGGAAACACTGGCCCAGGCAGGCGCCAGTCCTGCTCTTCTTTCCGCGCCCTTTCTACGTGGGAGGGAACTCAGGCAGAGATGGGGAGAGGAACGGAGACAGATAGGGAGGGAGCGATGGAGGGAGGAAAGAACGGGTGGACATTGGGACCTCAGAAGGGATGGAGGGATAGAAGGAGGGAGAGAGGGAAGGAGGGAGGGAGGAAGGAAGGGAGGAACTGAGGGGGGGACGGAGAGAAAGAGGGAGGGAGGGAGCAAGAAACAGAAAGAGGAAGGCAGAGAGAAAAGCTGTCTTCTGCTTCCAAGACCAGCAGGATCTCGCACTCCGGGAAAATGTTGGGTGCCCAGTGCAGGCTAAGTGCTGGGCCCACAGCCGCGTCGGCCTGCGGGGCTCTCACCAGCCCTCCGGATCGCCAGCCTGGGTTACTTCATGCGGGAATGATTCAGACGAATTTCGTCTCCCAAGGAATGAGCGAATTGCCCAGAGAGCAACGAGCAGAGACTGGGGTGATTGTCCATTTTTAATCTACGTGGTTCACAGATGAGATAGCCCCACGTTGAGCCTGCAATGGAGCTCGAGGTGGATAGTCCCGTCCACACAGGAGTCACACTCAGGCCGACTGAAGCGTGGTTTCGGGTTCCACATTCCTTTGCCTTCTGCAAGGGGGCCTGTTGCTCATGTGTCTCTGGCCCCTGAAAGCGTGACCATGTGGACTGTTTCCCGAGCTCTGTGGGGACACAGAAACCTCTAGAGAAGCATGGAAAAGCAGCATCGTGTCTTCGCTCTCCTTTCCAGTTTCCTGTTTGGAAACAGGCCATAGTGGAGACTCCCCATGTTGCAGGAAACTGGAATCCATCGTCAGGCCGTGATGCACAGGGCGTTTCTTTTCTCTGTAGTTTCGTTCTCCTTTTCTACATGAAAATGAACGAGATCCATAAGGAATCAAAAAAGGATTTATAGTACACAAGTCTTGACTACTGTTGCATTCCGCTTTGAAATCACTCTGAGCTAAAACAACAATTTTCCAAGATTTAAAGAGAAATAGATTTTATAAAAGGAATTCTTTTATTCACTCAATACATCATTTATGTTACTGACAGTAACAAGTGACATTTTTTCCACTATAATTTGCTCTGATGAAAGAAATAATTCTTTTAATTCCTAACTAATGCTACATTTTCAAGACTGAAGGAATTATCATTAGGCATTATTTCTTCTTGATCTAAGTTATTTGTCTCTAAAATATGTTAAGTAAGCTTTTAAAGATTCAGGGAGAGGCAGTTTCATGATTTTTTCTCTCTAAATTTTGAGGTGCCTCCTCTGGCTTCATCGCTTCACTGTGATCTTTTTCTTCCTCTTCTTTGTTATCTTCTTCCATTTTTTCATCCTCCTCACTGTCTAGAGGCTGAGGAATGAGCTGATTACCCACAAATACGTCAGTGGTAATTCTCTGTTTAACTCACTTTCTTTTCCTTTTGGGTGGAGCCCTTTGAGGAATCCCCTTAGCCTACATCTCATCATTTATGAAATTTCTAAGTGTGTGTCGAATGTAAATACGAGCCAAGTCCTGTAGATTCCTGACAGTGATTCCTTACAGATTTGTAGTGGTGAGGGTTAGATTTAATTTTATATATGGTATAAATAATTGCTAAGCTTATGTAACCTGATCTGAATTTGCATTTCCTCTATGAAAACCTCATGTATCTACTAAGGAAATCAAATGCTTTGTAGATCTATTTACCTTACTTTTGTTGCAGTCACTGTTGCTGGGTTGCTGTATATATATTCTGGGCAATCAATATATGAGTGCAATAACAATACAAAATATTGAATAATTTAGCTTTTAAAAATCCCACAAATTTTATGAAATTTTACAGCACTGCTACTTTTGTTTTGAATCTCTTGACAAAAGAGATGAGTAAAATATTCGCTTCTCTCATACAGATTTTAAGAGCACAGCAAGTGAATTATTAAAATAGGAAGCATGTACTTAATACAACTCTTTATGTGAACCTTTACATTTTCAGTATTTTAAAAAATGAGGTTATCTTAACTCTCTAGAATTGTAAAAGTATATTTAGAATTGTTTTTTCTCTAGTTCACTGTATAAAATTTTTTTTTTTTTAAGTAAAACCGTTGTTATGTGTGACTCTTGATAGGCTGAAGATGCTATTTTCTGAGATTACTTTGATAAGCAGGCCATAGATTGCTCATGGTGAATTTCTAGACGGAAAATTCACAGAAATTGTGAAAATCCTGTTCAGAATCATAGTGTAATCTTTGGGACTTATGCCATGCTCATTTGAGTTCTTCCTATATTTTTTATGTTTCTTTTGGTAAAACTATAATGGTTTTCATTTTTTACTTAATATCACATAATTAAACTGTCCGTATTTGAGCTTTATTGTAGCTTATCAGTGATAAAAAAACAGGTAGTAACCGCCATTGTTTGTTTGTTTGTTTTCCTAATAAGGCCTGAAAACAGCCATTTCTTGTTAAGAAAGTGTGCAATGTAACATATTTGCTAGAGTTACATGAATTATATATTTCTTAAAGGGAAAAATTTGGGAGTATCATGAACTACCACCAGCATTATTATTACAGTAGTTGCTCAGATTTGGTTAAGGAAGCCCAATCAATGTATAGTGAAATGACTATTATCTCTCTGCTAAGATTCAGATATTGTTTCAAAAATCTCAGCTCCAATAATTCCACAACATCTAAAAACAAGTGTTTGTGATCATGTGTAAGCATGAAATTGTTCCAAGTAAGTGAGGATATTTTAGTTATGTGAAAGACAGTATCAATGGAAGGTTATTTGTTTTATACCAGTGGCTGGGATGGTGGAATTGGGGTTATTTCTATGGTTATTCTTAGATGATTACTAAACTGTTAAGAAACGCCCCATATCATTTGTATCTAGGAAAGAAAAAAATCAGTATCATACTGTTGTCATCTGTCAGAAATGTTCATTTTATTTTGAATTAAATGTGGCTTTTGAAGTTACCTTGAATTCCTGGTGACCACATGTTTTTATCTGGAAAACCTGGGGAAAGTTATCTCTCTCATCTATCCTGCTTTTTGTTTTTTTGTTTTTTTTTTTCTCGGTTGGAGCTGCTGTTCAGATGATGCTTTTACTATGTAGGAGAGAGTTTTTGTTAAGGATATATTTGAAGGTTGGCTTTTCCATATTGTCCCCCATTCTTTGACCTTGGCAAAGTGTACAGTAGATTTTCATGATCATTGCATACTTCTTGTCACCAAAATGTATCTTTTATGTTTTTAAATGCATTCATTTTACACTTGTGACTTTATCATTGACTTTAAGAGGTAGAAATAAAAAATGAAAATTAAAAAAAAGAAAATGAATGAGATCCACATACCTGTGTGTGTGAGACTATCACAGCAACGGTGACACCCACAGGCATTGCTGCCTTCACGGAGAGGGCCTGGAAAACTCAAGACTGTCATGGAGGTTCAGTTCCACATGTCATGGAGGTTCAGTTCTCCACCCTTCCAGGGTGGTTTCTCCATGAAATCGTGTGTGAGCCCAGAGAGAAACTTCCAGTTTCTATAGAATTCTGGAGAACTTAGAGAGCCAGCCCCAGAAGCCCCCTTTCCCGGCCGATCTGACCCCCACTTCACCTACCACACAAGGCCCTGTGTCTGTGGTTTCTGGCTTCGGAGGGCGGGTTACCCAGGGTCCTTGCGTGCTCATGCATATTCATGAAGGGGTGAAGCTGGTGGGTCTTCATAAGGGCCACTGGCGGGGTCGGACTCCTGACTGTACCTGCCTGCAGCACAGAGGCCAACTGAGGCTCACGGGAGCCGCCGGCCTCTCTCTGCCCGTGTCTGTCCGTGAAATTCCAGCCAGGTGCCCTTGCGATGGCTCTCCCGACACCTTCTGACAGCCCCTTCCCCGCGAGGACGAGGATGGCGGAGGAGACTCCTTTGTAACATGAACGAAAAAGACGCCCTGCCAGCGTACTTTGAGCGGAACCCGTATCCGAACTGGCCAGAGAGACCTGACTTTTGGAGTCCAGGATTCGGATTTCGTGTCAGAATCGAAGGTCCAGGCATCCAGGCCAGGGTGGCAGGGAACCCGCGCACGCAGGCGGCCTGTGCAACGCGGCCCTCAGCGGGTGACACCCTCCCTCCTTGGTCGCCTTCACCCACGGCAGGGCGTGGGGAACAGGGGGCTTTCGTGAACCAGGCAGCAAGGGTCGCCCCTCTGCTGCAGCCCAGCCAGGCTTCGCAGGCAGAAGGAATCTCCCAACCTGCCGCGGCACAAGGGGATTTTGGGTTTGCTGCCCTGGCTCCTTCGGAAGTGGCGCTGTCCCACCCTCAGACACCTGGGTGACCTCCGCACCCGAACAGATGGCAGGGCGACCAGGACCCGCAGTACGGTGGCTTTCTGGGTGCGTGCTCAATGGGAGAGCTTGGGCCGCTCAGGCTGAGTCAAATAGATGGCAGGGGGACCAGGACCCACAGCACGGCGGCCTTCTGGGTGCGTGCTCAGTGGGACAACTTGAGGCGCTCAGGCTGAGTCACAGGGGCAAGGTGGGCTTGCGCCGCACACGTCCCACACGAGTCCGTATTGGGGCTGGGGCCAGGGTCCCCAGGTCGCCAGGGCGCGTGGGAACGCGAAGCTGAGGCACATCTACCTCCGCAGCTCACGCCCATGGAGGCCTCTGCGTGTTAGAAGCAGATGTAAGCCATCCAGGCACCCTACCAACAGCTCCAGGAGCTGGAGCGTTAATCTGCAGTAGCATCCACCCTGTTATATGAGCTCCTGTCGACCCTAGAATTTCAGCAATAGGCACAACCTCTCCTAGCAACGGAGCCACTGGGGGAGTTGAAGGATGTGGAAGAGCTCTCTTTTCTGGAACCACTCCTCAGCCAGGAAGAACACTGGGCTCAGCTGGAAGAGCTTTAGGACGCGGGGTTGGGACCGGGTGGGGGCAGGGCGGTGGCCCCTCTTTCGCGGTGAACCTCTGTTTCGGCATGGAGACCTGTGTCTTCCCTTCCAGCTGACCTGTCTAGGATCCCTGAGTCCAGGTCCGGCGAGAGACTCCACAGAAAGGAGGGCTGTCATTCTTTCCTGAGCATCCCAAGGATTTCAGAGCCAGCCCAGGTACTCAGAGATGGGCCATCTACTGCGCATGCGCGGGTCCGCGGGCAGCCGGCTAGGGTTTGGGAGCAGCCCAGGCAGGGCTCTCATCCCTTCCCCCGCCCCCCTGCTTTCTTCAGTGGTGTAGGCGGAGACCTCCACCCCGGGAAACACCGGCCCGTGCAGAGGCCAGGCCTGCTCTCCTTTCAGCAGCTCAACTCCATTACCTCCCAGCTCCACCCTCACTTGCCCACCCGTGCCCCGCCATCCTCGTCGGCATCACGTGGAGCGCCAGGTAACTAAATGTAGACTCTGAGATCTCGCGCAAACCGTGGTTCTGCCCTTTCTAGGCGGAGGGAAGCCAGGCAGAGATGGGGAAAGGAACGGAGACAAAGTGAGAGGGAGGGACAGAGGGAGGAAAGGACGGATGAACGGAGGGATCTTGGAAGGCATGGAGGGAGGAAGGGAGGGAAAGAAAAAGACAGGAAGGGAGGGAGGCAAGAATTGAGAAAGGGAGGTATGGATGGAGGGAGACAGGGAAGGAGAGAAGAACAGAGGGAGGGAGGGAGAGAGGGAGACAAGGAAGAACAGAGGGGAGGATGCACAGAGGGAGAAAAGGAGCAAGAAACAGAGAAAGGAAGGCAAAGAGAAAAGCAGTCTTCTGCCTCCAGGACCAGCAGGACCTCGAACTCCGGGAAAATGTTGGGTGCCCAGTGCAGGCTGAGTGCTCGACCCACGGCCGCGTCGGCTGAGGGTGAGCTCACCGGCCCTCGGGATCGCCAGCCTAGGTTACTTCATCCGGGAGCGATTCAGACGAATTCCGCCTCCCAAGGAATGAGCGAATTCCCCAAAGAGCAGAGCCGAGACTCCGAATGGTTGTCCGTTTTTCATCCACATGGTTCACAGGTGACATATCCCCACGCTGAGCCTGCAACAGAGTGCGAGGAAGACACTCCCGTCCACACAGGAGTCACACTCAAGCTGAGTGAACCATGATTCCGGATTCCACGTTCCTTTGCCCTCTGCAAGGGGGGCCTGTTGCTCACGTGTCTCTGGCCCCCAAAAGCGTGACCATGTTGACTGTTTCTTTCCCGAGCTCTGTGGGGACATAGAAACCTCCAGCGAAGCGTGGAAAAGCAGCATCGTGTCTTCGCTCTCCTTTCCAGTTTCCAAGCAGGCCATTTTGGAGACTCCCCATGTTGCAGGA
>NW_026654894.1:0-97 GCF_009828535.3 Hylobates moloch
AACTGGCTTTCCTTGCTCATTGTCCACTCCGCGAGGTTGTTTTGCACATTTGCTTGTGGCCGCAGAACGCCCGCTTTCGCTGTTGGGCAGAAGCCCC
>NW_026654894.1:214-7904 GCF_009828535.3 Hylobates moloch
GGGGGTGGCCAGGGGCTAAATAGTTCATCACAGGAGCACTGAGGGCTCAGAAACCTCCAGGCAGAACCGGCTTGGTCCTGCTGGGCAGAGATGATGAGCTTCAGTGTGGCCAGAACAGTGGGGGTCCTGGGCACCCTGTGTCACCAAGCCCAGGGGAGAGGCTGTGTGTGATGAGCCTTGTTGGCACTGCAGCATGAGCCACGAGCAGGGCGTGGCCACTGTTGTGCAGGTGACTCGGCCAGGGAGCCGCGGTGGAGCTGGGGAGCTGGGCCTGTCCTGCAGCCCCCGGCTTCTCAGAGGTGTTATCATCAGGTCCCCCCACACACTGATAGGGGTGAGGTTGGAACCCCTGTGCTCCAGCTCCCTCTGGGCTCTTTGGGACCCAGCCTGGGAGGCCTCAGGGAGGAAATGAAATGGAGGCTGGGACTGGAGCCTGCCCTTGGGTTCCCTTTGGGGCCAGCCTGCCAGCTCTCTGCCTTCTCCTGCAGCCCCTGGGAACAAGCCGGAGCTGTATGAGGTGAGTGGTGGGTGCCCACCCGGCCGGCATTGGCCAACAGCAAATGCCTGTGTGGCCTCCCCAGGGCCCTGCAGCCCCTGTTGGCACTGGCCCACAGAGCCCGCTCTCTCCGGCAGGAAGTGAAGTTGTACAAGAACGCCCGGGAGCGGGAGAAGTAAGTCCAGGTGCCCAGGCTGCCCCAACACACCCATGCGCATCTGGCTGCCCTGGGGCAGCCCCCCTAGACCCACCCCAAACTGAGGGGTGGGAGGACGCAGGGTCAGGCTGGGGAACTGTTCCTGAGGCACTCCAGGATGGAGCGAGAGGTGGGCAGAGCTCCCGCAGTGGCACCTCCGGGCAGGGGATAGTGCTCTGGGCTCTAGGCTTGGCACCCCGGGGCCTGGCCCGATAGACAGGTGTGTCCTCAGGTACGACAACATGGCGGAGCTGTTTGCGGTGGTGAAGACGATGCAAGCCCTGGAGAAAGCCTACATCAAGGATTGTGTCTCCCCCAGCGAGTAAGAGCCCGCGTCTTTGGAGGCCTGTTCCTGCCCTGCCGGGCCTGGGTGCTCCATAGGCAGCAAGAGCAGGTGTCTGTCAGGCTGTGAGGTGCCCACTTGTGTGGGGTCCACCCAGCGTGAGGAGGGTGCCCCTGGGTCTCAGCCAGGGAAGTCCTGGGGGCTGGTGAGGGACGCGGGCAGAGGGGCAGCTCCTGGGGTGTCATCTGGCCCACTCCCTCACCCTCATCCCCCAGCACAGACAATCTTAAAAGACTGTTGGGAGGCTTGGGGATGTCCCAGGATGTTTTGGGGGGGCTTTGTTCAATGAAGTGACAAGACCCTCACAGGCCACCGCACAGACCATGAGCTGCGGATGGGGCCATCATAACAGAGGGCTGGTCGCTGTGGTTCAGAGGGTGGGCAGGGGTTGGGGGCTGGGGCCTCCACCTGGAGCTGAGCTACAAACCCCACTACGTGCTCAGGGCCTCACCCCCGAAAGCTACTAGCAGCCCCTCCTCCTTGCTTGGCCTTTCTTTGCCTGTCGCCTGGCCCTGTCTGGGAGCTGCTCTGCCTCTGGACCAGCCGAGGGGGCAGGATGAGCTGGGTGGGGCTGGTCCCATGCTTGGGCAGCAGCTGGCCTCTCCCTAGGTACACTGCAGCCTGCTCCCGGCTCCTGGTGCAGTACAAAGCTGCCTTCAGGCAGGTCCAGGGCTCAGAAATCAGCTCCATCGATGAGTTCTGCCGCAAGTTCCGCGTGAGTGCCTGGTCCTTCCAGCCCCGGGGGGGCGGGGACTGTCGGGCATGGGTATGGCATGCCAGAGGGCTCTGGCCACCTGGGGCTTGCTGTCCTGAGAGCCCCAGCACCCATGTCAGCCCCCCACAGCTGGACTGCCCGCTGGCCATGGAGCGGATCAAGGAGGACCGGCCCATCACCATCAAGGACGACAAGGGCAACCTCAACCGCTGCATCGCCGACGTGGTCTCGGTGCGTCCCAGCCCCCAGGGCACATGGTTAGGAGGCCAAGGCTGCCTGCTGCAGCTGGGCACAAGCGTAGGGTCCTGGGCCTCCAGAGCTGAGCAGCACTCTGACTTGCTGGGCAGAAGGGAACCCTTTTAACTAGGAACGAGGGGTGGGCAGCATGCGGGGAGACCCCCAGGCCACCTGGACTCCTGTCGTGGGGATGAGCACAGGGTGCGTTCTGGCGGGGTCCCGGCCTCGGGAGAGAATGTGTGGGCCCACCGTCCAGTTCCCACACAGCTCTCTGGGCAGCCGGGACCTCATTCACCCAGGAGGCCTGCAGGGTTTGGGAACAGAGTGCAGTGAGGAGGCCCCAGTGGCAGCTGTGGCTGAGGAGGGGTTGAGGCCTGGGAGCTGCGGGGCCTCCCCCACCCCTGGACACGCGAGCCTGATGTGCACACCCGTCCCCAGCTCTTCATCACGGTCATGGACAAACTGCGCCTGGAGATCCGCGCCATGGATGAGGTGCGGGCATTGGGCTGGAAGGGGGCCTAGGCAGGAGGGGATGGAGCCGGTCCCGGGGTCCCAGCCGCTGTGTGTGTCCCAGATCCAGCCCGACCTGCGAGAGCTGATGGAGACCATGCACCGCATGAGCCACCTCCCGCCGGACTTCGAGGGCCGCCAGACGGTCAGCCAGTGGTGGGTCTCCCTCCCTGCCAGGCAGAGCCCCCCAGTGCCCCCGAGACCCTCCCTGCCAGGCAGAGCCCCCCACTGCCCCCGAGACCCTCCCCGCCAGGCAGAGCCCTCCCAGTGCCCCCGAGACCCTCCCCACCAGAGCCTCCCAGTGCCCCCGAGACCCTCCCCGCCAGGCAGAGCCCCCGAAGTGTCCTTGAGACCTTGCCTGTCCCCACATGCCCTGTGCTGCACTCCCAGGCTGCAGACCCTGAGCGGCATGTCGGCGTCGGATGAACTGGACGACTCACAGGTGCGTCAGATGCTGTTCGACCTGGAGTCAGCCTACAACGCTTTCAACCGCTTCCTGCATGCCTGAGCCCATGGTGCCAGCCCCTGCAGAGAAGGGCGGAGTCTGAGGCGATGACTCCTGGTCCCCTGTCCACCACACAGGCCCTGGTCATCCACACAACTCACCGTCTGCAGCTGCCTGTCTTGCGTCTGTCTTTGGTGTCAGAACTTTGGGGGCCGGGCCCCTCCCCACAATAAAGATGCTCTCCGACCTTCCTGGTTGGGTGGCTCCCCCAGGCCTGCCCTGTGTATTCTCTCCACCCTCCTGGGACTCTCAGCATAGAGCCCTTCTCACCTACCCTCCCCCGACCTGTGTGGTGGCCCGGCCCTGGCTCTGTCCCTGCCACTGCATCCCCTCATGACCTGCGTCACTCAGTGACAGCTGCTTCCCTGGTGGCCTCTGCCTGGGCACATAATGGGAGGCAGGGGCGTTTCCATAGCCCAGAGGCCTGGAGAACAGGTCCACCACCTGGGCCAGGCGTGGCTTGACTCTGGCCACAGGGGAGGCTGAGGCTGCCTGCCACCCCTCCCCACCCCTCACCGAAGCCCAGGGCAGCACCACGTCTCCCGAGTGCAGTCAGGTCCCAGCATACCAGGCCAGGCTGGGCTCAGAGGCGGGGTGCACTTCATGCTGTCAGCTGCTCCACGCCCACCTCTCCACTCAGATAACTGCACCCTAGCCCAGGACTCCTGACTTATCTGCAGCTCCAGCCCATGACTCATTGGGTGGGAGTTTGTCATGCCCACCACCAGGGCCTCTCCCCAAGCCCCTGGGCAAAGCCCAAGAGTCAACGCTGGGCCTGGTGGGGAGGCAGCGGGTGGTGGACGCCGTCCATTCACAGCATGTGCTGCACACCTGCTGCTGCCCCCAGGGGAAAGCAGCAGCTCACACACCACACGGTTCCAAGAGCCGCGTGCTGCACATCTTAGCAACTATGCCATCAGGACAAGGGACGTGCCAGGGTGTCATTGTAGCATTTTTCTTTTTTTTTTTTTTTTTGAGGCAGAGTCTCGCTGTGTCGCCCAGGCTGGAGTGCAGTGGCGCAATCTCGGCTCACTGCAAGCTCCACCTCCGGGGTTCACGCCATTCTCCTGCCTCAGCCTCTCCGAGTAGCTGGGACTATAGGCGCCCGCCACCACGCCCAGCTAATTTTTTGTATTTTTAGTAGAGACGGGGTTTCACCGTGGTCTCGATCTCCTGACCTCGTGATCCACCCACCTCGGCCTCCCAAAGTGCTGGGATTACAAGCGTGAGCCACCGCGCCCAGCCATTGTAGCATTTTTCTCTCAGCGGCTGAGAACGCCAGAACCGCTTGACATCTGTGGCATCTACAGCCAATGGAATGAGGTGTGTAGAGAAAGGCAGATGGTGAAAATCAAGTCGCATGGTGTTCCATGGGGGCTTGGGACGTCATGGAGGAGGCAGGTGGGCTCTGTGCACAGGCTGAGTGGGGGCTGCCTCTCAGACGGCCAAGGGGGGCCGTCAAGCAGGATGATGATGTCAGTGGCTGGAGAGGGAGGCTGAATCCCGCCAAGAAGCCGGAGGACTGGCCAGGGGCACTGCTGTGGGAAGTGGGAAGAGACTGACCAAGGAGCCAAAGAAGAGCCCCCAGGACAGCAGGATCCAGGGCACCCGAGGGAGCTGAGGAAGGGTACTGTCAGGTCGGGCCGTGGGGCCTTGATGTCCTTGACAGGCACATGTGGGTACGGGGTGCTTCGAGGGAGGACCAGCACCCAGAAACGTGTGTGTCAAGGGGGGCAGGTGGCCAGGGAGGGTCATTTTGATTTTTGTTTTTTTTTTTGAGAAGGAGTCGCTCTCTCTTGCCTAGGGTGGAGTGCAATGGCGCAATCTCGGCTCACTGCAACCTCCACCTCCCGGGTTCAAGCGATTTTCCTGCCTCAGCCTCCCGACTAGCTGGGATTAAAGGTGCCCGCCACCACACCTGGCTAATTTTGTATTTTTAGTAGAGAGGGGTTTTCACCGTGTTAGCCAGGATGGTCTCGAGCTCCTGACCTCAGGTGATCCTCCTGCCTCGGCCTCCCAAAGTGCTGGGATTACAGGCATGAGCCACCATGCCTGGCCTCTCTCCCTTTGTTCCTCTCTGCCTACCTCCCTCCCTCCCTCCTTCCTTCCTTCCTCTCTTTCTTTCTTTCTTTCCTTCTTTCTTTCTTTCTTTTTCTTTCTTTCCTTTTCTTTTCTTTCATTTCTTTCTTTTTTTCCTCCTTCCTTCCTTCCGTCCACCTCCAGAACTTTTCCATCCAAACAAAGTAAAGCTCCATCCCCATTAAACACTCACGCGCATTCTCCCCCTCCCCAGCCCTGGCAGTCACCCTTCTTTCTTTTTTTTTTTAGAGGGAGTTTGGCTCTGTCGCCCAGGCTGGAGTGCGGTGGCACGATCTTGGCTCACTGCAGCCTCCACCTCCCAGGTTCAAGTGATTCTCCTGCCTCAGCCTCCTGAGTAGCTGGGACTACAGGGGTATGCCACCACCCTGGCTTAAGTTTTGTATTTGTTTGTTTGTTTTTGAGTTTCCCTCTTGTTGCCCAGGCTGGAGCGCGATGGTGCGATCTCGGCTCACTGCAAGCTCCACCTCCCAGGTTCAAGAGTCGCCTGCCTCAGCCTCCTGAGTAGCTGGGATTACAGGCATGTGCCACCACGCCCAGCTAATTTTGTATTTTTTTTTTTTTTTTGAGATGGAGTCTTGCTCTGTTGCGCAGGCTGGAGCGCAGTGGCGCAATCTTGGCTCACTGCAAGCTCCGCCTCCCGGGTTCATGCCATTCTTCTGCCTCAGCCTCCCCAGTAGCTGGGACTACATGACCCACCACCACACCCAGCTAATTTTTTTTATTTTTAGTAGAGACAGGGTTTCACCGTGTTAGCCAGGATGGTCTCGATCCCCTGACCTCGTGATCCACCCACCTCGGCCTCCCAAAGTGCTGGGATTACAGGCGTGAGCCACCGTGCCTGGCCGGCTAATTTTGTATTTTTAGTAAAGATGGGGTTTATTCTCCATGTTGGTCAGGCTGGTCTCAAACTCCTGACCTCAGGTGATCCGCCTGCCTTGGCCTCCCAAAGTACTAGGATTACGGGCGTGAGCCACTGGGTGCCAGGCATGTATTTTTTAAATTTATTTAATTTTTTTTTCTTTTTTGAGATGGAGTCTCACTCCGTCGCCCAGGCTGGAGTGCTATGGTGTGATCTCAGATCACTGCAAGCTCTGCCTTCTGGGTTCAAGCAATTCTCCTGCCTTAGTCTCCTGAGTAGCTGGAATTACAGGCTCCTGCCACTATGCCCAACTAAGTTTTGTATTTTTTAGTAGAGACGGGTTTTCACCATGTTGGCCAGGCTGGTCTTATACTCCCAACCTCAGGTGATCCGCCCACCTTGGCCTCCCAAAGTAGTGGGATTGCAGGCATGAGCCACTGTGCCCGGCCTGTTTTTTTTTTTTTTTTTTTTTAATTTTTTTGTTATTATTTTTAAGATAGAGTCTTGCTCTGTCGCCTAGGCTGGAGTGCAATGGCGTGATCTTGGCTCACTGCAACCTCTGCCTCTGGGGTTCAAGCAATTCTCCCGCCTCAGACTTCTGAGCAGCTGGGACCCCGCCACCATGCCTGGCTAATTTTTGTATTTTTTAGTAGAGATGGGGTTTCACCATGTTGGCTAGGCTGGTCTCGAAGTCCTGACCTCAGGTAATCTGCCCACCTCGGCCTCCCAGAACCTTTTTACTTTCTGTCTCCATGAATTTGACTGGCTGGGGTCCTCACATCAGTCAGATCACACCGTCCTTGCCCTTTTGCATCTGGCTGCTTTCGCTCATCACTATCTCCTCAAGGCGCATCCAAGTCATGGCGCAGGCCGGTTTCCTTCCTTTTCAGGCTGAATCATGTTCCACTGTGGATAAGCCACAATGTGTTCACTCATGCATGTTTGGATACTTGAGTTGCTTCCATCTTTTGAATAATGCTGCTATTGAACATGGGCTTATGTTTTTTGTTTTTTTTCTTTTTATAGTCAGGGTTTTGCCAAGTTGCCCAGGCTGGAGTGCATGATGCGATCATGGCTTACTGCAGCTTCCACCTCCTGGGCTCAAACAATTCTGCCTCAGCCTCCCGAGTCGCTGGGAGTACAGGCGCCCACCACCACTCAGGGTGCCCTAATTTGTTTTTGTGTTTTTAGTAGAGCTCGGGTTTCACCACGTTGCCCAGGCTGGTCTTAAACTCCTGACTTCAAGTGATCCACCCGCCTCGGCCTCCCAAAGTGTTGGGATTACAGGCGTGAGCCAGCGTGACCGGCCAGTGTTGTTTTTAAGATGGGCCAATTGCAGTGAGCTTGTTGGATGAGAGTGGGCCTGAGGGGCAGGAGAGTGCAACCCCTCTGCTCTGGGGAAGCCGGCCTCAGGCTGGGGCATGGGCAGGTGAAAGCCTCAACAGCTGCTCCTGGGCTACGGAAGAGAGTTTCTGCTGGGAGGGGTGGGGTCACATGAATGGAGGGAATGGAGGAGGCCTGTAGCCCAGCACTGAGGCCTACTGGGGAGGCAGCTGAGGAAGGCCACAGAGTCAGGCCCAGGCCAAGACCTTTGCCCTGAAGCTAAAATAGGCCCTTGAGCCTATTTTAGAATGGGTGGCCTCCAGCCAGCCCATTGGTCCTGGGGTGGTGTGGGAGAGAAAGGGCCAGTTTGGGTCCACAGCATCTTCGGGCTGTGTGTAGAGCGGCC
>NW_026654895.1:0-414 GCF_009828535.3 Hylobates moloch
GCAATTCCTCAGGGATCTAGAACTGGAAATACCATTTGACCCAGCCATCCCATTACTGGGTATATACCCAAAGGACTATAAATCCTGCTGCTCTAAAGACACATGCACATGTATGTTTATTGCGGCACTATTCACAACAGCAAAGAGTTGGAACCAACCCAAACATCCAACAACAATAGACTGGATTAAGAAAATGTGGCACATATTCACCATGGAATACTATGCAGCCATAAAAAATGATGAGTTCATGTCCTTTGTAGGGACATGGATGAAGCTCGAAACCATCATTCTCAGTAAACTATCGCAAGGACAAGAAACCAAACACCGCATGTTCTCACTCACAGGTGGGAACTGAACAATGAGAACTCATGGACACAGGAAGGGGAACATCACACTCTGGGGACTGTTGTGGGG
>NW_026654895.1:514-7900 GCF_009828535.3 Hylobates moloch
GGGGGGAGGGGGGAGGGACAGCATTAGGTGATATACCTAATGCTAAATGACAAGTTAATGGGTGCAGCAAAACAACATGGCACATGGATACATATGTAACAAACCTGCACATTGTGCACATGTACCCTAAAACCTAAAGTATAATAATAAAAAAAAAATTAAAAAAAAAATCTGCAACATGACAGACACTTAGGAAAGAGATCATACTTTCATAAAAAGAATAATTGCAACAGCTGATATAGAAAGCTTTTCTAAGAAATCCATACATGTAGAGGCCCTCAGGAAGGCAGTGACCATCAACAGAAACAGAGTAGGAATGAGCAGAGCTAAATGGTGGGATTTGGTTTGTCTGACTTCTCTCTTGTGTCCCCCTCTCCAGAAAGTTGAAGACTTTCAGTACTCGTACTCTCATTCAGATGCACACAATTACCTCAAAATTCACACACATAAACACACCCTCCACACCCCTGTGGGCTAGCCTCCAGATTAAAATTTTTAAAACAATGTCTAACATCTCAGAAGGCCCTTTTGTACCCCCTCCAAGTAAGTTAATACCCCCAACCCCAGCAGTAACTACTGCTTTGATTATTACCAGACTCAAATCCTTTTCAAACTTGCCTTATCTACATATGTATATATTTAAAAAAATATGAAATGGACAAGTGCATACTCATCAATCATCTTAAGAAATAGAACACTGTTTTTTTATTTTCATTTTAATATTTCTGTTCTGGTTCATTATAAAAGAAATTTTAGTACAAATTTAGATAAATATAGCGTTTTTGTTTGTCTACCAGTGCCCCCAAAACTAACTTGGTTTGTGTGTAAATTTTCACTATTACCAAAGCTCTGTAAAAAATATGCTTTGTAAGTGTCCTGGTGAATATTTGTGACTATTTTTCTATTATTGATACCTAGAAAATTGGTCATAGGATATGCATTCTTTTGTTCTATTAAAATATTTTTACATGGTTCTCTAAATAGTTTACATTATTATTGTAATTACATTATATTAGTAATATTTTTCCATTTCCTCCATGTTGTTTTCAATATTTGGTGACATCAGACATAACATTTCAAACTAATGAGTATGATATGGCATTTGGTTTTTGTTTTAATTTATAATCCCTTTGGTACTTTTAAAGTTGAACATTTGTATATGTTGATTGAACATTCAGATTCTTTATTCGATGCACTGACTGTTCATTCTCTTCACTCATTTCTCATTTTATTTTTCTCTTTAATTCCTGGTTTGTAGACATATTCATATATTCCAGAAACTAGTCCTTAACTGGTTATATAATTTGCAAATATCTTCTCTGCATGTGTAAGTTTGTCTATTAACTTTAAATGTGGTATGTTTGTTAAACATATGGTTAAATTAAGTCAATTTTGTCCAGGTTTTCGTTCTTGATTGTACATTTTATGTCTCATCTACAAAATCTTTCCTACTGTCACTACATGAAGATATTCTTCTCTATTTTATTTTTAAAATGACACAATTATAATCTTTATGTTTAAGTCTTTAATCCATCTGTAAATTACTAACATATAAAGTGTGATAGGCAAATCCAATTTCATCCTTTTTTCCTGTTACATTATTACATTTGGTTCATTGACTGTCTCTGTCCTGGTATCACACTGTTTTTATTAATACAGATCTATATAAAATCTTGATAAATGGCAAACTTATTCTCTTTTGTAAAAGCTGACGTAGTTATTGATCACTTATTAACTTTTTATTAAGATTTTAAGATCAGCTTGTGAAGTTCTGTAAAAAGCCATTAAAATTTTGAATGGAATTGCATTGAATTCATAAGGTGAGTTGGGAACAAATAGCCATCATTAAGCTATTGACTCCCTCTATATACACCTTTTAATTAGGTCTTTTTCTACATTTTCTTGTTTTTCCTGTAAAAGTCTTTATATATAATGCACAATTTAAGATGGTTTGGTTATTTGTCAATTTATATATACACTTTATGGTTTTCGTTTTTGTTGTAAATAAGGTAATTTTTTTCTAAATTACATTTTAATATACTGATTGTACTTTCTTGTGTGTAAGAAAATCCTTAATTTTGAGCATGAACTTGCTTTTGGCAAATTATGAGTTTGGTTTGCTCCTTGATTTTAATAGATAATCATATTATCTACAAATCATATGTATGTTATTTCTCCCACTCTACTCCTTATAAAATTTTAGCTGCTTTTCTTTTCTCAATGTGTTGAGTAGAGCCTCAGGTAAAATGTGTAATTGAAATAAACATAGTGATAGTATTTATTTTCATCTTTTTTCTGATTATAAAGGGAATGCTTTAATATTTCATTCTGAAGTCTAATGTTACTCTGATTTTCTGAACAATACCTCTTTGTGTTAAGTAAGAGTTTTGTTGAATTAAAAACTTGAATGATTGCTAAATTTCATCATTTTTCTGCAACTACAGAAATGAGGATACACTTTTTCTCTATCAGTCTGTTGAAATAGTATGTTTCATGAATACATTTTATAATATAAAAATATTTTACAAATTCTGTGATAAATTTTACTTGATTATTATATATGATATATATATAACATCATATATAATAATGTATAATATGAATATATAAGTTATATACATAAATATATTTGTGCACTGGATTAAGTTACTATTATTATCTTTAGCATGTATAGACCTATTTTTTATATGTGAGATTGCCTATAATTTTACTGGTATAGCCTTTACCCAGTTTTAAAATTAAAGTAATATTAGTTTCCTAAAGTACATTGAGAAGATTTAGCCCTTCTGTTTTATTTTTTAGGACAATGTACATGCATTCATACCACCTGTCCTTTGAAGGTTTGATAGAACTTATATGTGAAAACTTATGGGAAGGACAAGAGAGTGTGGTATGACAAAAGCAATGTGAAAATATTCTTTAGCAATACAGATAGTGTTGATTTGCTCCAATGAGAGAAAGACTGAGAATTGACCATATAATTTAGCAAAATGGATATCATTGTTGATTCTGATTGGAGTACATCTAGTAATGTGGATTAGGGCCTATCTAGAGTAGATTTAAGAAAAAACATGGAGGAGATGGTTTTGAAACACAAGGATAAAGAGTTCTTTTACTAAGCTTTGCTGAAGTGGAGAGCAGATAAGTGAGACAGCTGCTTGGGGATGCTCTTCAGTATTGCAACTTTTATTGTTTCTCCTTTGTCAGTTACCTAAGAGCAAGATTATCAGCTGAAGTGAAGAATTGGAGGAGGTACTGTAGACTTTAGGAAAGAGGAGATGGTATGGAATGGTCATCTAGAATACAAATGTGTATATACTAGGGAAATAGAGGCATTTGTTTCTAGACAGCTCTGACCACCCCAATTAAAGTTCGTGGCCATTAATTTAAAGTGAGATTAATCAGCAAGATTTTTTGGGTTTGCTACACTCAACTCATTAATGTAAAATATAGAGTAGATAGAGTTCAAATTATCTAGGTTACATATTTTTATTTTTATTCCTTTTTTGACAACCGAGTACAACAAAGTGAAGAAATTAAGAGAAGGTGAAGATTAGAGAGTGATCATGATGGCACATGCAATTTCAGCTGAGTAAGATGAGAAAAGAGGATGTATGTGAGGAGCAGGAGTCTGAAAAATGGCAGAAACAACACACTGTAAAATTATTAGGATAGAATGATTGCTAGTGTCAGGATAGTAAAGGGGCAAACTAGAGAGAAATGAGATGGTGGTCAAAAAGTGGAAGTCTTGAAATTAAGATTATGAAAGGGTTACAGTTATTGACAATCTCAAGGTTTGGTCAGTGAGTAGCTGACATGGAGTGATGGGTAAAGTCTTGGAATATAAGGTCAAGAATTCGAGTCTTTTTGATAAGTCTTGTGTACATAAAAGTCATAAAAATAAAAATAGACATGTCAAAGAGGCTTGAAAATGAACAAGGAATTAAAATATTCAAAAAGCAGCAAGGAGGAACCCACGTGCTATAGATGTAAAGGTAGTTGGTTGTAGAATCATATGACAGAACTTTTGAAACTGAGAATTTTAGGAATGACAGAATTAGAAATTTCCGGAAGAGGCAATGAGGACATTCCTCATCACCAGAAGAGGAGATTCCAGAGGTAGAAGAAAGGACCAGCCCCCTCTTGACAAGCATGCTAGGGAAGGAATAGCCTAAGGGGAAAAAGAGCAGGGAGCAAGAAGATGACCCTTGGCTTCAGAGAAGAAGTTGAAGATGCGGTGGAAGTGAGATCCTATGGACACAGGAGAAGGGTGCTCGTGTCTCAGAATGGATAATCAATCAATGCTACTTCCATGGATGTCTTTCCATCTGGTCCCCAACATAAAGTAGTCAATACTCAATGAGCCACTGTTTCTGCTCATATAATCCTATGTGATACTATTGTCTTCATGTTTGGAAGCCAGGATAGAACAGATTTGGGTAAGGTAGAGTGGCAATAAGAGCAAAGCGGAGGGAGGTAAAATGGGAGAAAAACACAAGGGAATATTTAAAACCAAATTTATAAAAGAATACACACAATAATATAAGAGGAAAGCAAAATCTAAGTAATACTGATAATCTTGAGAATCATTTCCTTCTGTGTCAATAACACCTGAACTAGCTGTATTATTATTTTCTAGTTTGGAATTTATGACTACTTTGGAATTAATGACCAAGGCTGAGAAAGAGTCAAGGAGCTATTCCAACTGGTCTGTGTTTTATGGGAAACAACAAAGTATCTTATTTCATCAAATAGATCTAGAAGTAGGGAAGCATTGCCAGTTATTGGAGCTACACTTCAACCAGATGTGTACAGGCACTGAACTAGAGGCATCCTGCTCACATACATCCAGGCTATCCTGTTGCTATTACCTAACCTCTCTGTATGTCAGTTTTCTCATCTGTAAAATGTTCAAAAAAGTGACTACCTCATATGTTGATATAATTACATGAATTAATAGTGAGTAAGTACCTTAAACATGACCTGGAACATTGTAGGGATTTTAGTATTATTATTCACATTGTTCTAAGATTTGTACAGTTATGAGTCATGGGACTTTGTCTTGGAGGTGTCAAGGTAAAAAAATTAAGCAATAGAACACAATTTCAAATTACTCAGTTTTGTTACTATTATTTCACAAATCTTGAGAAGGGGATAAAAGTCTATGCAATACTTCTTAAGATAGCTTCCTTTCCCCTTCACCTTTGTTGTCCATGTGCTGTTCACACTCTAGCTGTTTCATCTCTTCTCTCTTAAAGATCTTCTCTAATGACATTGGTTAACAAGTCTTTGTGCAAATCTCAACTTCTCAGTAAAGTTAATTCCTTATAACTGTGTATAAAACTATAATAAGTCCCCCATAACCAACAATGCCTATACTCTTCATCATCAATCTTATCATTTTATCATGGAAACTTTCAACTTCTAACAAACTACACAATTTACTTATTTATCATGTCTATTATTTGTCTTCTTCTGCTAGAATAAAAGCTCCATAATGGTATAGATCTTTGTTTTATTCACTGAAGTGTCCAAAACACCTAGATAATGTCATGCCTATAGTGCATGCTCAATAGGAATAGGTATTCCCTCTATTATAACAGGTACAGCTTAAGGATTTTCTTTCACCTCCAGGAATACAGAGACAATCTCTTACTCTAAATATTTCTCATGCTCCTCCTACCCCATAGGACCTATTGTTTACGATATACTCTTTGAATCTGCTTACAAAAGCCTCAGTGCTGTTTGATAGAAACCTAGTGTGAAAACGGTGACGAGGACTGGATGGGAAGTCAGTTTTCAAGGAGCTTGGAGAAAAGAATTTGTGAAAATGCCATAGCAATAATTACTTGTTTCCTTTTCATAGTCTCCATAGTTGTTTTTGATATACTGGTAATTATTCTTTTCAGCTAGAAATAAGTTATTCAAAGAGATCTCAATAAAGAACTTGCCATCTAAGAATGTTATATTAGGATGCCAAGCAAATGGAACAAATTATATAACAAAGCAACTGAATTGTCTTCCAATATATTCTATGATGCCCCACTGTCATACTAATTAACTTTAAGCACTTAAACTGAAATTTATATTGACTTCCTCAGTTTATTCTCAACCAAATTTTTAAGCTTCATGTCTCCCTGATCCCTTAAAAATATTCTAAACACAAAGCAAGTTGAAGAACAAGAAACTGGCCTTTAATATTTTTAATACTGATATATTTGACACAGTTGCATATATTTGATTGATAGTGTAAAACTCTTGAGGAAGTCTTGAGGAAGCAACACTGCACTTCTGCAGTTATACATGTGTCTGATGTAAACAAGGAGAATTTGTGTAAAAACCTTAACACAAACCTTTTTTACTTGTGGGAAGCCAAGGGCTAAAGATACTCATATCAATCTAATATACAAATGGTTATTTAATGAACTACTTAAAAATGCTGGGGATTACATAGAAAAGTCATTCACTGTAGGAAAAAATTGTTTAGGATAAAATTTTAGTCTTTCCATTCCCTGATGTTTTAATATTTGTCATTGTAGACAGTGAATTACACATAAACTGTGAAGTCCCAACAGCCAAAAAGTTAGTAGTACCATTTCCTACTCACTAAAATTCCTTTGGGACCAATTCCTAAAAATGTGTGACAGTATGCTATCTGAGTTCAAACTATACTACAAGGCTACAGTAACCAAAACAGCATGGTACTGGTACCACAACAGAGACATAGATCAATGGAACAGAACAGAGCCCTCAGAAATAATGCCACATATCTACAACTATCTGATCTTTGACAAACCTGACAAAAACAAGAAATGGGGAAAGGATTCCCTATTTAATAAATGGTGCTGGGAAAACTGGCTAGCCATATGTAGAAAGCTGAAACTGGATCCCTTCCTTACACCTTATACAAAAATTAATTCAAGATGGATTAAAGACTTACATGTTAGACCTAAAACCATTAAAATCCTACAAGAAAACCTAGGCAATACCATTCAGGACATAGGCGTAGGCAAGGACTTCATGTCTAAAACACCAAAAGCAATGGCAACAAAAGCCAAAATTGACAAATGGGATCTAATTAAACTAAAGAGCTTCTGCACAGCAAAAGAAACTACCATCAGAGTGAACAGGCAACCTACAGAATGGGAGAAAATTTTTGCAACCTACTCATCTGACAAAGGGCTAATATCCAGAATCTACAATGAACTCAAACAAACTTACAAGAAAATAACAAACAACCCCATCAAAAAGTGGGTGAAGGACATGAACAGACACTTCTCAAAAGAAGACATTTATGTAGCCAAAAAACATATGAAAAAATGCTCATCATCACTGGCCGTCAGAGAAATGCAAATCAAAACCACAGTGAGATACCATCTCACACCA
>NW_026654896.1:0-7899 GCF_009828535.3 Hylobates moloch
AGAAGACATTTATGCAGCCAAAAAACACGTGAAGAAATGCTCATCATCACTGGCCATCAGAGAAATGCAAATCAAAACCACAGTGAGATACCATCTCACACCAGTTAGAATGGCCATCATTAAAGAAGCAGGAAACAACAGGTGCTGGAGAGGATGTGGAGAAATAGGAACACTTTTACACTGTTGGTGGGACTGTAAACTAGTTCAACCATTGTGGAAGTCAGTGTGGCGATTCCTCAGGGATCTAGAACTAGAAATCCCATTTGACCCAGCCATCCCATTACTGGGTATATACCTAAAGGACTATAAATCATGCTGCTATAAAGACACATGCACACGTATGTTTATTGCGGCACTATTCACAATAGCAAAGACTTGGAACCAACCCAAATGTCCAACAACGATAGACTGGATTAAGAAAATGTGGCACACATACACCATGGAATACTATGCAGCCATAAAAAATGATGAGTTCATGTCCTTTGTAGGGACATGGATGAAACTGGAAACCATCATTCTCAGTAAACTATCGCAAGGACAAAAAACCAAACACCGCATGTTCTCACTCATAGGTGGGAATTGAACAATGAGAACTCATGGACACAGGAAGGGGAACATCACACTCCGGGGACTGTTGTGGGGTGGGGGGAGCGGGGAGGGACAGCATTAGGAGATATACCTAATGCTAAATGACGAGTTAATGGGTGCAGGAAATCAACATGGCACATGGATACATATGTAACAAACCTACACATAATGAAAAAAAAGAAAAAGAAAATATGGTAGCTATCACTCTTATCAAGGCTTAATTTGGTCTGCATGCAAAACTATTATTGGACATGTTTAGATGGCTGTGCTTACTGAAATTGAAGGCCAAGATAAAATTTTGTGAATTCTTAGTGCACTTATCTAGTTTACTCCCATTCATGGTGGCCTCTTTCCTTTGTACTTCGACAGGGGGTTACTGCCACAAGTAAGATTATTCCATGCTATGCTGCTTTCCACGACTCATTTCCTTGATCAAGGTGAACCCAGTAGAGAAAGGCACTACGTCTTCTACATCTTCATCCTGCCCAAAGCCATAGTTTTCAAACTGTAATGAGCAAAAAACTTCTAGTGTGCTTACTAAACATCCTAGTTACTGACTGTCTTCATAGATATTATGAGTTGTGTGTTTGAAGTGGTGCTGAGAATCAGAATTTTTCTGGAGTATTCCTCAGTCCTGGACATTTTTATGGAGGTGATCAGAGATTCTTCAGGTGATCTTCTTATAAGAACAGCAGTCATTGGAATTAGGATCTACCTTAATCCAGCATGACCTCAACTTTACTAATTATATCTGCAAAGTTTCTATTCCAGATAGGGTCACATTCTGAGATTGTAGTAGACATGAATTTAGGGGGAACACACTCTTCAACTCATTATACCTCCAAAACCTTGACTTTGACAGCAGTTGTTTCACTAGCTGACTAGAGCATGGTGTGAAAGAGTGCCATGAAGTGTGACGCCACTTATGAATCTTCTAGGTAATTGTCAATTACTGTTTAATGTTCTTTTCATAAAATAACCTTCTTGCAACATATTTTTATGCTTTCTATAAAAAGGCTATTCTTCATCATGATATTTCTGATAAAAAAAAATCTGCAGCTGGCATGTATCCTGGTCTTTAATGAGGCATTTTTGTACTGCCTTGTAGTTTTCCTTATCCTTTTATGTGCCATTGTGTATCAAATATAGAGCCGACAATCAATAAATATTAAGTTGAATGTATATATTTATTCTGCAAACAATGGTGGGGGTTGAGAAGGACACGGGATGCGTACGACAGAAATTGTCTTGTTTTCCAGATTTTCCTGGACAGAAAAGATGAGCCCCTTCATAAATAGTACAACACCAGGTGTACAGTGAAGTCTAGGAGCTTACTTACAAATCCCAGTGTCACCACTTACTAGTTGCATAATCTTGGGCAAGTTGCTTAACCTCACTAACGCTCAGTTTTCATGTCCATAAAATGGGGATTACATGTTCAATTACCTCACTAGGCTTCCTGGGGGAGTAAACGAATTAATGTCTGCATTGTGCTGAGCACACAGCAAATGCTCACTAAATGATAGCAGTTACCGGGACCCAGGGGAAGAAAGGATGTTTGATAGGTTGATGATGACATTTTATGTGTTCGTCGTGTTTCCCACCTGGATTATAAGCTTCCTGACTGCAGGGAGTTCATAATTATATTACCATAGCATCTCTCATAACTCTTGGCAGACCTGCTCCTCCTAGGGGATTTGTATAATGTCACCAAATGCAGTCCTAGTCAGCTGATTCATTGAGTGATTCTGTCAGTCCCTTTATTGGCAACACCAGCAAAACGTTTACGTGTTCTAGGTTTCTGCTCCTATTCATAGTTTTCTCTTTAAGAAATGTACATTTTTGCTACTCAAATATGTGCAGACATGCTAGATGTTTGGCAAGAGAGAATACTAGAGAGAAGTGCGTTGTAAGGGGTAGGATTGATATTATCCATATAAGGCAATCGTAGGGATAAGTGATTGTGAAAGAGGATGTTTCATATTCCTGACTTTAAAACCATGAAACAACAACCATTACTGATGTCCAACTTACAAAGGTTACAGCATGATTTGTCATAAAAATTCAGGAGTGTCAGGGAGCAATACAAATTGCAGATGTTAATTACACATTTCTCATTTTCCTGGAGTGGCTGGACTTTCCTCTCAGTTGCAGCTTTCTGATCATGCACATAATGCTTTGTTACTTTTGCTTTGGTGTAATTATTATGATATTGATTTTTTAAATGGGCCCATGGTAGAAATTCTACACATATGCCAAAAAAAAATTCTACCATGACTTTTACATTTGCACTTCAGAAATTATCCTAAATACCCTGCTGGATCCTTGAAGTTAATCGATTTTCAGCTAGTTAATTTGGTCCACAACACCAAAATACCTCCTGCATAAATTCACTTAAGTATCAGTTATTGTGAACAGGCCTATTTGTTTAGCAGAAGTCACTTTATTACGCTGTTTCAAAAGCAAAAGCACTGGAGGGAAAATATCACATAGAATTAACATAACTGTATCAACACACGAACATGAAATGGTATAAACCATCCACATGAAAAATGTCACTCTGCTCACAGTGCACATTTACAAAAAGCGGTAATCACACTTTACCTAAATAACAAAGTAGAGTCAACTTCCAGGAATGAGTTCCTGCCTTCTTTGAACTTGTTCTAACCCAGTCAGTTAGTAAGAATAGGGAAATGGTGATGATAAATGCCTATAATAACAAGGCCACTTGGCATCAGCATAAAACTCCGTTTCATTGTCAAAGTGTTTTTCATGTTGATTACCTCATTTAAGTCACTATTACACTCATGGTGTCCAGAGTGGAGGTGTGATGAATGGCCACATTTCATAAATAAGGTGAGTGCAGTACAGCAAGGTTAAGTGGTGAGCTCAGTGCCACCAAGTGGTGAGGAAAACGGTCGTGACTGAAATCTAGTCTACTGTTTCCTGTCTCTTTTCCAGGTGCCTACTCTACTAAATAATTCTGCATAAAAATTTAGTTTATCACTAGTCAGATTATTTTGGGCAGTGAATCTTGACATAAAAAGTTAATCACCTAGCTTATCAACTAAAGCCACATGTTGACTTCTTGAGAGATGACACAACCTCCCAGGGCAAAGGAGGTAAAGTGTTACGTGCCTTACAGCTGTGGTATATGCACTCTGCCCAAACCACTTATAATTCAGATTCGTCTGTCTATTTCTCTATCTATCTATCTATCTATCTATCTATCTATCTATCTATCTATCTATCCATCCATCTACCCACCCATCCAACCATCTATCCGTACATCCATCTTTTTTATCCAAGCATCAAAAATGAGTAACAGTAGAATTTAAAACAAATTATTTGTGATGTTCAAATAGCAATGCAACCAACATGTTTTTTGTGGGTTTCTGATATTCCCATCAATGTGATAAAGCAAGGGAACTGGAGAAGAAGCAAATTAACATTAGCCAATTTCTTTGGTGTCTTACAAAGGCAAAAAAAAAAAAAAGAAGAAAAAAAGGATGAAAGGTCTCGGGATTTTTGGCTCATTGGTTCTGGGTACTGACTGCAAATACATCATAGAGCCACCAAGAACCTCTGTATTCTCATCTTTGAAATAAATGGGCTTAAAATGAAGTTTCTGTGGGCCTATTATTCTCACATTCTGGATGCTGTCCTTTTCCCAACAGCTCCATCAGTGTATATCCTAGGGACCTCAAAGATGTGCCACGCACCTGTAGGTCCAGCTCCACTGGCACTGGGAAGTCACAAAGCCTACCCTGACAGTGGGTGGTCCTTAATACTAAGAAATAGGGTCAAGAAAGAGTGAAATGTTGCCTGTGTCACTCTCTTGCTGGATTGTGCTGCTATGGCCCCAGGAATAGAGGCTGGCATCAGACTCCTCACCTCATGGACTCTTCTCTTGGGACCATAATGTCTAGTGTCTTTTCAACCTCCTCTTCCAACCAAGCCCAACACACCTACTCAATTCCTGTTCATCTCTTCCCTGGTCTTGGATTCCTATTTTCTACCCCTTGAATTCAGTCCAAGTCCCATTACTATAAAAGAGGAAATGGGGTAGAACTGAACCCTCTTGTTTAATTTTTTGCATCTCTATTTTCCAGGGGTGGATATCTAGCTGAATCCATCAGAAACCACCTCTCCCTTAATAAACTGTCACCAGAATCTTCTAGTCAAGTACCACAGCCAGACCTCCCACCATCATTCTAAGTCTACTCCCTTGACATGATTTGGCTCTGTGTCCCTACCTACATCTTACATTGCATTGTAATCTCCAGTGTTGGAGGTGGGGCCTGGTGGGAGGTGAGTGAATCATGGGGGTGGATTTCTCATGAATGGCTTAGCACCATCCCTTAAATACTGTTCTCACAATAGTGAGTTCTTATGAGCTCTGGTTGTTTAAAAGTGTGGAGCAACTCCCCCTCACTTGCTGTCTTGCTTCCACCACGTAAGACGTGCCTACTTCCCCTTTGGCTTCTGACATGACTGTAAGCTTCCTAAGGCCTCCCCAGAACCCAGGCAGATGCCAGCATGATGCTTCCTGCACAGCTTACAGAATTTTGAGCCAATTAAACCTCTTTTCTTTATAAATTACCCAGTCTCAGGTATTTCTTTACGGCGAATGGACTAATACACCCCCCATACTGGACCACCCCAATATCATGATTAGATGCTGATGCCTGAAGATGTGATAAAATAATCTTGTATTTCTTTGGCCACAGCCCTTGATCATTCTCTGCCTTAACATCCCTTCTGTTTTCCCTTTGCTTAGCTCATTCTGTTTGTCACAACTTAGTGTGGGCCACCCATGATCAAGGCCAGCATGTGAAACACACAGAAAGCCATTCCATCTCACCAGGATATCCAGATGTGAGGATAAAATGAAGTCGCAAGGATGGAATGCTTTGAGAGTCTTAAAAGTGAAATACAACTTTGAGGTTTTGCTATGTGGTAAAACCATTTTTTAAAAGATTAAAATTTCAACAGCCTTCAGAAGGTTTTCTGGTTGAAAAACATATTTACTTTTCTTCATAAGGACAAAAACAACCCCTCTCAGACTTATTGCACATGGATTCTTACTATAATTTAACTAATGTGGGTAACATTTGGCATGCTCTAGAGTCTTTCACAGCTTGCCTTGGAAGAGTATATTGATGAATTTTTTTATAGCTTCCATTTCTTTCCAGTAGAGTTAGTCAGTGTGTTTATATTTTATTTGATACTAGTTTAAGAAATTTATACAATCAGTAGCCATTTCTTCAGTCATGGAATTCTTTCATTTCACAGTCAGTAAAATTTTAAGATGTCACAGTGCCTTTGGGCTAATAATATTTTGTCCTTTACATCCAGGTTCAACTCTGTGGAAGTAGATACAGGTGAGCATGGCATAATTTATGACATTTTTTGAAGCCATAGTTTATTAGCAAATATAGGTCAAGATCTGAAAGATCTTTTTTTCTGAATTGATAACAATTTTTGAGTTAAAGGAGGATGCTTTTTGGTTTTTGCCACTCCTTAAGAGGGCAGGGGAAGCTGAGAAAAATTTGGAGTCAACCAACCACACATGTTGTCCCCGGCAAGTTGCGAAGGTGAAGAATTATGGCACTGATTTCTAACCAGCTCACCATAACATGGGAAGTGAAGATGTGGTGGGAAATAAAATATTCCTCTTTGTTTTCTGCCAACAGGTAAAGCAGTTCTTATTGTCCTCGCTGGATAGATGCTGTAACTGCTGCTTGTCAAATGCGCATGGGCTGGTCAGACATTCTGTGGCGGCTTGAGCCACTGTCATGGCCACAGTGCCAGACTTTCTCTAGCAGTTTGACTTCACAGTGGTCCCACAGAAAATTTTAGGAGTGAAGTCAGAAGAATGATAAAATAATGATAGGTAGTATTCATTTATCAGTTTCTATTTTTCAGGCATTATTCTAATAAATTTAATTTTAAATTAACTTATTAATATGTACTACAATTCTAGGAGCCAGTAGATAATTCTTGTTTTTATTTCATAGACGACGGAACTGAGGCAGAAAAAGTTTAAGTAAGTTGCCTGAAGTTACACAGATAACGGGTGGTCACATTTTCAGCTACTGCAACATAATAAATAATCACAAAATTACAATGTAATACAGAATGATTCTCACAATGATGATATATAGACATATGAACTACACATATTCATATATACGTTTGTGTTGTTGTTATCCAAAGCGGTCCCTCAAATGTCTGGGATTTTCATTATACTTCTTATAGATGATATGTGGTCAGTTGAGGTTCAGCGAATCTAGACTGAGAACAGATGGGAGCTTCTGATTTAGGCTATGACAGTTAGGGCAGCTGGGTTTTGTACCATAGGTTGGCTGGGGCAATTCTGTTCCACATGTTTCTTATCCCCTCTGGACTAATGAGTTATCAAGTCAATAGTCTCATGGCAGTGCCAAGAGCAGAAAGTGAAAACGCACAAGGTCTTACGAGGCCGAGCCTTGGAACTAACCTAGACTCACTTCCAGCATCTTTCTGTAAGCCGGCAGATGTCACAGAGCCAAGAAAAAAGTCAAGGAATAGGGATGTACTCTTTTCTCACAATGAGACCATGGCAAGGATATAGGCACACAAAGCCACTGAGAACGTGGGCCAATGGTTCGGTTCATCATGTGATAAAAGAGACGAACTTGGGCAATCTTGTTCCATAGTCCTTGCTCACAAGTGTAATGCTATATTTCCTCTCAAGGGATGCTTCTGTTTCTTCTCTTCATGGAGAGATATATTGTAAGGAGCCTTTTTTGAGAAATGACGGATAAAAAATTAGGCTTTCCATTGATCTATGTCTCTGTTGTGGTACCAGTACCATGCTGTTTTGGTTACTGTAGCCTTGTAGTATAGTTTGAAGTCAGGTAGCGTGATGCCTCCAGCTTTGTTCTTTTGGCTTAAGATGGACTTGGCGATGCGGGCTCTTTTTGGTTCCATATGAACTTTAAAGTAGTTTTTTCCAATTCTGTGAAGAAAGTCATTGGTAGCTTGATGGGGATGGCATTGAATCTATAAATTACCTTGGGCAGTATGGCCATTTTCACGATATTGATTCTTCCAACCCATGAGCATGGAATGTTCTTCCATTTGTTTGTATCCTCTTTTATTTCATTGAGCAGTGGTTTGTAGTTCTCCTTGAAGAGGTCCTTCACATCCCTTGTAAGTTGGATTCCTAGGTATTTTATTCTCTTTGAAGCAATTGTGAATGGGAGTTCACTCATGATTTGGCTCTCTGTTTGTCTGTGATTGGTGTACAAGAATGCTTGTGATTTT
>NW_026654897.1:0-4592 GCF_009828535.3 Hylobates moloch
TGTGGGAGCCCACCTCTTGCATCAGCATGACCTTGATGTGAAACATGATGTCAAAGGAGATCATTTTGGAGCTTTAAAATTTGACTACCTTGCTGGATTTTGGACTTGCATGGGGCCTGTAACCCCTTTGTTTTGGCCAATTACTCTCATTTGGAACAGCTGTATTTACTCAATTACCTGTACCCCCATTGTATCTAGGAAGTAACTAGCTTGATTTGGATTTTACAGGATCATAGGCAGAAGAGACTTGCCTTGTTTCAGATGAGACTTTGGACAGCAGACATTTGGGTTAATGCTGAAATGAGTTAAGACTTTGGGGGGCTGTTGGGAAGGCATGATAGGTTTTGAAATGTGAGGACATGAGATTTGGAGTGGCCAGGAGCAGAATAATATGGTTTGGCTATGTCCCTACCCACGTCTCAACTTGGATTGTATTGCTCAGAATTCCCACGTGTTCGGGGAGGGACCCAGGGGGAGGTAGTTGAATCTTTGGGGCTGGTCTTTCCCATGCTATTCTTGTGATAGTGAATAAATCTCACAAGATCTGATGGGTTTATCAGGGGATTTGTCTTTTGCTGATTTTGCTTCTTTCTCATATTCTCTTGCCACTGCCATGTAAGAAGTGATGTTCATCCACTGCCATAACTCTGAGGCCTCCACAGCCATGTGGAACCCTTAATCCAATTAAGCCTCTTTTTCTTCCCCATCTCAGGTATGTCTTTATCAGCAGTGTGAATATGGACTAATACATTTGGTATTGTCAAACTTCTTAATATTTGTGGAGAGAATAGATACGTAGTATCTTGTGCATTTTCCTGATTACTAATGAGGTTGAGAAAATTTTTATGTTTTGCGGGCTTTCTCTTTTGTGAAATCCCTATTAATGTCTTTTCCCAATTTTCTGTTGGGTTGCTATTTTTAAAATTAATTCATAGGAGCTCCTTATTCAAAATTAGTTCATAGGAGCACTTAGTTGGTATGATATTAATCTTTCATAGGTTTTAGGTACTGCAAATATCTTCTTCTAATTTATGGTTTATCTTTTCACTTTTTTACTTTTATTTTTTAATTTCTATTTTTTTTTTGAGACAGAGTCTCACTCTGTCATTCAGGCTGGAGTGCAGTGGCTCACTGCAGCCTCCACCTCCCGGGTTCAGACAATTCTCGTGCCTCAGCTTCCCAAGTATCTGGGATTACAGGTGTCTGCCACTAATGCCTGGCTAATTTCTTGTATTTTTAGTAGAGATGGGGTTTCACCATGTTGGCCAGCCTGGTCTCAAACTCCTGACCTCAGTTGACCTACTGTTGGGATTACAGGCTTGAGACACCGTGCCCAGCCTCTCTTTCCACTTTTTGATGTAAAAAGTTCTTAATTTTGTGATAGTCAAAATGTCTACTCTTTTTTAATGGTTAAGTGGCTTTTTGTGTCTCATTCACTTACATTTTCTACTAAAAGTTTTAAAGTTTTTTTTCTGACATGTAGTCTTTTGTCCATCTGGAATTTAATGTTTGTGTATAGAGTGAACTAGGAATATAATTTCATTTTGTGTCCTATATCAATAACCATTATTTTTCTATTCTATTTATTGAAAAGTCCTTTCTTTCCTTGCTGATCTGCCATGTCACCTACATCACATATCAAAGATTAAATTTGTGGAGATTTGCTTGGAGACTCTCTATTCTGTTTCATTAGTCAGTTTATCAGTGAAGACCACACTGTCTTAATTGCTGTAGCTTTATAAAAGTTCTGATATTTGACAGTACAAATCTTTCCTCTTCTTCAGTAATGTCTTTGATATTCTTGGCCCCTTCCCTTTTCTATATATACATATAACAAATCTTTCCTCTTCTTCAGTAATGTCTTTGATATTCTTGGCCCCTTCCCTTATATATATATATATATATATGAGAGAGAGAGAGAGAGAGAGACGGGTCTCACTTTGTTGCCCAGGCTTGAGGAGTGTGGTGCAATCTTAGCTCACTGCAGACTTGAACTCCTGGGCTCAAGAGCTCCTCCTACCTCAGCCTCCCAAGTAACTGGGACTCTAAGGCATGCACCACCACATCCAGCTAATTTTTAAAAAAATTATTATTTTTTGCAACGATGGGGATCTTGCTATTCTGCCCAGGCTGGTCTCAAATTTTGGCCTCAAGCAATCCTTCCACCTCAGGCTCCCAAAGTGCTGGGATCACAAGAGTGAGCCACCACACCTGGCTTCATTTTCCATATTTTAAGGCCATTTTTTAAAAGCTGCTCAAGACTGCGTTTTTCTCTTGGTGTTACTTGCAACTCCCTTACTAGCCTTGGAAATACTGTTAGTGAAGAAAATCTAAAGAGTCAAAAAATAAATATGCTTTCTTTTCTTCCAATTGCAAAAGAGCAGACACCCTCTTGAATCATAAAGCTAGTTTTGATAAATTGGTGAACTGAGAGCATACACAGTATTAATTCTGTTCTAATTTCTGCTTCACTGTGGAGTGTCTTCACAGAGTCTTAAAAGATTATTGCATGAAATATTCTTATACATGTAACACATAACCTCTACAATTCTGCAGTTGTACTTGGCCGTCTTACCTAATAATCAGTTGCTTTGCTTCATAATATTTAAATTGGCATCTCTAATTTCCAAAAGGCATAAATACTACTATAGATTTTTAGTTAAGCCAGAAGAAAGTAGACTTTATTTACTAACATAACTTATATGTAAAGGTTTAATAAATCTCCCTGCTTCTTTTCTTTTGCATCATAACAACCACTGAAAATAATCTTTCTATAGAAGTTGGGTGTAAATGAACAATGACTTTTGTGGCCAGAGGTGAATGGCCCAGGGGCTCCTGCACTCCAGGTCCCACTGAGCCTGCCACACAGCTGAGGGCATCAGTATTTCCACACACCTGTAGTGCACACTGTCCCAGAACACAGATCAGATGCTCTCCTTTATTCAAATGGGGAGTTGAGGGTATTGTCATTGTAATTAAAGTAATAAATACATATTTATTCACTGTTAAAATCTGGTTGGATTTGTGTCCCTTCACAAAACAAATCGCTTAAATGAAACCACAGAGTTAATATAATTGAGTACATTTGCTTCTATGAGACGCTCTTTTAAATGGAATTAGAATCTAATTTGAAATGTCAGTTAAAAGTTTAAATATTCAACTCAATTACATTTAGATTTTTGTTTTGTTTTGTTCTGAGACGGAGTTTAGCTCTTGTCACCCAGGCTGGAGTGCAATGGTGCAATCTTAGCTCACTGCAAGCACCTTCTCCTGGGTTCAAGCGATTCTCCTGCCTCAACCTCCTGAGTAGCTGGGATTACAGATGGCTGCCACCACACCTGGCTAATTTTTGTATTTTCAGTAGAAATGGGGTTTCACCATGTTGTCCAGGGTGGTCTTGAACTCCTGACCTCAGGTGATCCACCCACCTCAGCCTCCTAAAGTGCTGGGATTACAGGCATAAGCCACCACGTTCGGCCTTTTTAGATTATTTTACTTTATTTTAGTTACTTGTTTTTATGAGTTTATTGTTATAAAAATGCTAATTTAAAAAAATCAATCAATATAACAAAGAACATAGAAGATGATCAACAAGCATTTCCACCTCCGTGATCTAGAAATAACTGTCATCAATCCAAAAGCTTACACATGGTGAATCCCTTCACACTAGTTCACAGTACAAAGTAACCCCTTGCTTGTAGAAAACATTATTATTATCATTATTATTTTTGAGATGGAATTTGTCTCTTGTAGTCCAGGCTGGAGTGCAATGGCTCGATCTCAGCTCACTGCAACCTCTGCCTCCCAGGTTCAAACAATTCTCTTGCCTCAGCCTCCTGAGTAGGTGGGACTACAGGCGTGCACCACCATTTTTGTATTTCTGGTAGACATAGGGTTTCACCATGTTGGCCAGGCTGGTCTCGAACTTCTGACCTCAGGTGATGCACCTGCCTCAGCCTCCCAATGTGCTGGGATTACAGGCGTGAGCCACCATGCCTGGCAACATAACTTTTATATGCACAAGAAAGCAAAAAATTTTGTGTGACTTGCAAAAAGTTTTGTGTGACTTGCGCTGTTGTGATATTCGCCTTATTGTGGTTACCTAGAACTTGTAATATCTCCAAGGTGTGTCTGTATCCCTAAAAGCAGAGCTGGAGTAAGGAACTGAGTGTGGGTGGTTTATTTGGGAAGTGATTCCAAGAAGCAAGAGTCAGAAGTGGGAAGAGTGAGCCAGGCAAGAAAGAAAACCCAAAATAATGGCATGCTATTGAGACTCCTGCCATGGAATTTTTTCTGCAGGACCTTCTGAGAGGCTCCGGAAAGTTATCCAGAACTGTCCACCTGAAACATGAGCCTCGAGCATTTGCCCACCTGTCCCACACTGGTTGAGGTCTTCCCCTGAGGCTGTTAACCTGCAAGTGTTTCTGGGCTGTATTTGTGCTCAGGAAAATTCTACAATAGTGGAGATGTCCTAGGGCAGAAAGTGTAGCTTGAGTTTGCTGGCAGCACAAGGGAAGCCTGCGCTTCCATGGAACTCCCGACTGAAGGTGGCTGAGACTGAATGAAAGGTGTGCTGAGAAGACATGACGCAG
>NW_026654897.1:4602-4847 GCF_009828535.3 Hylobates moloch
TCCCCTGATCAGCAGAGGGTAAACTAACTTGAATTACACTTGAATTTTTTAGGAGAGCAGGTCACAAAGGGCAAATTGTGGTCCAGAGACAAAAGTGCTCGATGGTCTAAAATGAGCCTGCCATATCACGGAGGGTACAGGTCTTCACACAAATATATTTCAGAAAGGGGTCAAACCTTTGTTTAAAGATAAATGTAAGCTGGAATTATAGACGTGTGTCTCCACACCCAGCTTACATTTATCTT
>NW_026654897.1:5090-7896 GCF_009828535.3 Hylobates moloch
GTCCCAAAGAAACTAAACTAAAATGAAATGAAAACAAACACAAGACAAAAATTGATGGACTTATTTTAACACATAGCATGATGAACACACATAGGTAACAATACTAATCCAATGGGTTTTTGTCAATCAAACTCATGGTCACTAGTCTGAAGGAAATAGGAATAATGACTATGAATTCATAACCATTTACAACATTAGAAATACAAATTATCATCAGATATATCAGACTCACAATTATTTGACCTTTTAAGAATTCATCCTGCTCTCCATAATGAATAAGAAAATATTGATAACTCTTTTTTCCCTTAACTTAGCCCTTTGTGCTCCTGAATCTCTGAATTTGTGTTTATATCTTAACACTCTTTTTTTGGAATTATTTTCTGCAGCTTTTTGCTCTTCACTTGAGACATCTCCTATATTCTCTTTACACTTTTCCACAAATGACTCAATTTTTTTCATAAGCTTCATTGATGAGTTCCACGTATGTGATGATAGGGTAATGATAAATTATCAATGTGGTTTCCCTCCAGTCTTGTTCATTATTCAAGTGACTCTCCTTGGTTTAGCAACAGGCTAGGAGGTATCTATGACATTTTGTTCAGGTTAAGCAGAAAGAAGAAAACAAAATCTACATTCTCTTTTTCATATTTTAAACACAAGCCAACAAATAATTTGGAAGGACCCATGATTAGACAGTGAGGATTTTATGTTCCCTCAAGAGTAATTGAGATTGTTTAATTGTATGGAGGAATGAGCATATCTCAAGGGGAAGCGAGAAGATATAATATAGATGACAGAATCATTAAGAAGTGGCTTTGCACCCTGGCTACAACACTGCACACAGGAAATATTAGGGTGCAGTGGTGCATGCCTGTAATCCCAGCACTTTAGGAGGCTGAGGCGGGTGGATCACCTGAGGTCAAGAGTTCAAGACCAGCCTGACAAACATGGTGAAACCCTATCTCTGCTAAATAGAAAAAATTAGCTGGGTGTGGTGGCACATGCCTCTAATCCCAGCTACTTGGGAGGCTGAGGGAGGAGAATCACTTGAACTTGGGAGGCGGAGGTTGCAGTGAACTGAGATCGCGCCATTGCACTCCAGCCTGGGCAACAAGAGTGAAACTCTGTCTCAAAAAAAAAAAAAAAAAAAAATCACCGCCCCACCAACTTTTTCACATAGGATGATTAAGGATTCCAGAACCCATGCTACCTCTAGGGACTCCTACCCCTGCCACACCACACATATATCTTGACAGGGCCTGTTACAGAGAAGAAAAGGCCCAGTAAATTAATATCACAATCATTGCCACATACCCACCAAAAGACTCAAATTAAAATTTTAACAATATTAAGTGTCAACAAGAATGCGAAGATTTGGGAATTATCCGACATTGTAAGACTGTCAGTTGGTGTGTTAACATTGGGATGAAACCAATAATACCTAGTAAAACTGACGATATGTTTACTCTGTAACCTATGGTTTCACCTCTTGCTTTATACTGTACATAGATACACACTAATGGTAACCAAATAGAAATACAAACATGTCCACAACAGCATTATTTGTAACTGACAAAAATGAACACAACCCACATGTCCACCAACAATGAAGGGATACACACTGGTGTACTGTATTTTCATTTACTTTTATTTTTTATATTTATTTTATGTATATAAATATAAATTTATATTTATTTTTTTTTGAGACAGAGTCTTGCTTAGTCGCCCAGGTTGGAGTGCAGTGGTGCGATCTCAGCTCACTGCAATCTCTGCCTCCCGGGTTCAAGCAATTCTCCTGTCTCAGCCTCCTGAGTAGCTGGGATTACAGGCACGTGCTGCCACTCCCAGTAAATTTTTGTATTTCTAGTAGAGATGGGATTTCACCTTGTTGGTAAGGCTAGTCTCAAACTCCTGACCAGAGGTGATCCACCTGTCTCGGACTCCTAAAGTGCTGGGATTACAGGTGGCAGCCACTGCGCCTGGGCTTTTTTTTTTTTCTGAGACTGTCACTCTATTGCCCAGGTTGGTGTACAGGGAGCGATCTTGGCTCACTGCAACCTCCACCACCTCCCAGGTTCAACTGATTCATTCTCCTGCCTCAGCCTCTCGAATAATTGGGATTACAGGTGCACACCACCACGCCTGGCCAATTTTTTTTTTTTTTTTTTTTTTAACAGAGTCTAGTTCTGTCACCCAGGCTAGAGTGCAGTGGTGTAAACTCGACTCACTGCAACCTCTGCCTCCCAGATTCAAGTGATTCTCCAGCCTCAGCCTCCCGAGTAGCTGAGACTACAGGCATGTGCCACCATGCCTGGCTAATTTTTTGTATTTTTAGTAGAGATGTGGTTTCACTGTGTTCGCCAGGATTGTCTCCATCTCCTGACCTTTGATCCACCTGCCTTGGCCTCCCAAAGTGCTGAGATTACAGTCATTAGCCACCATGTGGCCCAATTTTTGTAGTTTTAGTAGAGATGGAGGTTCACCATGTTGGCTAGGTGGTCTGGAACTCCTGACCTCAAGTGATCTGCCTACCTCAGCCTCCCAAAGTGCTGGGATTATAGGCATGAGCCATCATGCCTGGCTGGTGTACTGTTTTAATAGAATGCAGAAACAATGCTAAGTGTGAATCTTAAATACTTAATATTGAGTAAAAGGGGCCAGATGCACCAGGATACAGACTTTTACTCCAATTATGTAAGAGAAAAAACAGGCAAAATCAGACTTTACTTTAGGCATATAAAAATGCATAATAAGGCCAGGCACTGAGGTCAGGAGTTCGAAACCAGCCTGACCAACATGCAAAACC
>NW_026654898.1:0-7896 GCF_009828535.3 Hylobates moloch
TTCCTGAGATGTAGAATGAGATGAGCATTATAACTGTCCCAGCCTACCGCCTGGAGACAGTGTCCAGGCTGCAGCACAAGGAGGGGAAGCCCAGGCGAAGACCAGTGGTCTCCCTCATTTAAGAAGACCAAATTGGGAGTCTGTAAAGATGATGTCAGGTAGAGTTCACAGGAAGGAAGGATGCAGAGAGTCTCTACTATGGTTTGGATGTGGTTTGTCCCCATCAAAACTCATGGTGAAATTTGATTCCCAACGCGACAGTGTTGGGACACGGGGCCTAGTGGGAAGTGTTTGGGTTGGTGGGGGCAGATCCCTCATTAATAGATTAATGCCAACTCACAGGAGTGAGTTCCCACTCTCGCAGGACTAGATTAGTTACCTTGAGAATAGGTTGTTCCTTCTTGTGTTTGGTCTCTCTGTAGACACCGTGCTTCCCCTTTTGTTTTCCGCTGTGAGTTGAAGCAGCATGAGACTCTCACCAGGTAGGCTGCCCAATCTTGGAATTTCCAGCCACCAGAATTAAGGGTCAAATAAACTTCTTTATAAATTTCCCAGCCTCAGGTGTTCTGTTACACAAACACTAAAAGGAGTAAGAAAGTCCCCCTAGAATATTCAGCTATCGGTCATCACATGTGCATGATGAAAATGCCCGAGGCCAAGGGAAAAACCACCCAAAACGATAGAGGAAATAATGCTTGGAGCTCACACTTTGCTCTCTTGGAACACAGTATCATGATATGAAGAAATTCAAGCTACCCTCTTTGACAATGAGATATCATGAGGGAAGAGGCCCAGACAAATGCCAGCAACAATCACCAGACATGTGACAGAGGCCATCTTAAACCTACTAGGCCCTGTCAAATCACCAGATAACTGCAGCCTCATGAAGGACCTTAGAAGAGATGAGCAGAACTGTCCAACTGAGCCCAGCCAAAGCCAGCCCTAAGAATCATGAAAACAAATAAAACAGATGTTGTTTTAAGTCACCACGTTTGGGGCTGATTATTACACTGCAATAGATAACTGATAAACAAGATGTCAAAAACAATGTTATATACACATAGCAATAAACATCCAGTAAATGGCCCATCTCTACCACCCATCAGCCTAAACGAATATCTAAGGACAGCCAGCCTCAACTGTAGCAAGAGTCACAGCCTTCTTCATTCGCAGGAAGTTAAAACCACTGTGGAAAAAATACGTTTTCAATCATAGAATCCTGAAATACCAGGGTTCACATGTCACCTCCACTGTGAAGCACTCGCAAGATTCTGCAACAGAAATAACCATTTCTTAATCTGTCATGAGATTAGAATAGAAAAAAAAAGAAACCACTTCTTCCTCTTATTTCTATGGAAGATTGAGGACAGCCCTGTTCTGGCACCTACAACCGTGTGTTCTGTGGTCTTCTTATCCTCAGCAGCAGCACATCACAGGCACAGCTAAGCAGTTCACCCTCACTGGTAGTGAGTCACACAGCACAGTTCCTATCCCTAAACAATAACTACACTGGAAGTAGCATGCTGGGCTATTTTAATCCTGAAGAAAGAGGTCAGAAAACTGAGACAAGATTAAAGGATGACTAAGGAAGCAGCTCTGTGTTAGTTGTGACAGAGGGAGCTGGCTTTAAATTTATCAGGATCCCTCCCTTCCCATGACTCACCCAGCCTTGGTGGGGAGAAATACCAAGTGCAGTCTCAGGGGCCAATAGGCCACAATATACAGATGCTCCTTGACTTAGCACAAGGTTATGCCCTGATAAACCCATCATAAGTTGAAAATATTAAGTAAAAAATGCATCTAATACACAATCTACTGAACATCATAGCTTAGCCTAGCCTATCTCAAACGTGCTCAGAACACCGACATTAGCCTACAGTCGGGCAATGCATACTTGCACCAGCATAAAGTCAAAAATCAAAGCCAAACCATCATGAGTTGTGGACCCTCTGTAGGTAAGGCTCTAATGGGCCTTCATGCATCTTCAAGGTCAGGCTGCTTCAAAACGGGCATCTATCTGCTGCCTTTGGTCACAATGGAAACTGACAAACCACGAGTTCATGCTGAGCTGAAAGGCCCAGATGAGCCATAGAAACAAGATGTAACTGAACCTGTAGGAAGGGTAAAATTAAAATCACCCCAGCCCTGACTACCTCTAAGACCTCATTTCCTCTGGCTCTCACCTTCATTGACTTGGCTCCAGGCACTGCAGCCTCCTTGCTGTTCTTCCATCATGCCAAGAACACTCTTGCTTCCAGGATGTTGCCTTTGCCCTTCCCTCTGCTTGGAATGCTCTTTCCCTAGTTGTTTCCCCTCCCTCAGTTTTCAGTTCTTTATTCAAATGTTACTTCTCCAGGGCAGTCTTCCTGGACCACTCTATCTACATTACGACCCCCACATATGTCCTGCCATTCCCTAGTCCATTAGCCTGCTTTTTTTTTTCTCACGATCTATCTACCTTTAATTTGTGTGTCTATCTTCCAACTCTAACGTGGGCTCTATGAGGGCAGGGATTTGACTATTTGTTTAAAACTATATACCCGGCCAGGCATGGTGGCTCACATCTGTAATCCCAGCACTTTGGGAGGCCAAGATGGGCAGATTACAAGGTCAGGAGATCGAGACCATCCTGGCTAACACAGTGAAACCCTGTCTCTACTAAAAATACAAAAAAAAATTAGCTAGGTGTGGTAGTGGGCACCTGTAGTCCCAGCTACTCAGGAGGCTGAGGCAGGAGAATGGCATGAAACCAGGAGGCAGAGCTTGCAGTGAGCCGAGATCGCGCCACTGCACTCCAGCCTGGGCAACAGAGCGAGAATCCGTCTCAAAAAAAAAAAAAAAAAAAAACTATATACCCAATGCTGGTGACAGTGCTGCACAACACAACCAGTAGATAGTCAATAAATATTTCTTCTATTAGTGAATTTACTAGATGTCTTCTGTACATTGTAAATGTATCACCAATAGTGTTCTACATCAGTGGTTCATGAAAATTATGAAGTTGTAACCTCACAAAGACAGATGCTATATGGATCTTGTCATTATGAATTATATGTAAAAATAACTAACATTTGTAAAGTACTTACCCTGCACTGAGCCCTATGCTAAGATCTTTTATGCATTTTTCCAAGTCTTCTTCCCAACCACTTTATAAAGTGGCTATGATTACCATCCCCTTTCTACAGATGAGAAAACCGAGGCTCAAAGAGAGAAGTCACTTGCTCAAGGTCACAGCAAAGATTTCAGTCTGGCTCTGGAACCCAAGCTTTTAACCCCAATGCTATACATCCAGGTAGGAAACAGAATGAATGAATGACTGGATAATGAACTAGAGATGCCCATCATGACACACTCTCGTTGCATGCTCTTCTTGCAGACTCTGTCCATACACCACCAAGCTCCATGTCACACAGCCCTACTCCTCACTCTCCTTCTGCTAGCGACTAAATGATCAAGGGATGGGACTCTCACCCCTGGCCTGGCTGGGCCATCAGGTACCTCACTTAGAAAATTAGAATTGGAAACTGAGAGGCTGAGCCAGGCAATGGAGGAGGCAAAATTGAAAAGAACTGCTCAGGAAGAGCTGGGGCCTTGCAAGCCAAAGCCCGAGGAAAGTCCAAGTTCTGAGGAGGCACAATGGACACACAGGAAGAGTGCAGAAAGCAGACAGTGAAGACAGGAGCACAGAGTAGGGAAGTCATAGAAATGCCCTAAAGGAGCAGTGAACTTGGATCCTGATAGTGCTCCACTTTCAGCTCCAGCAAACCCCAGCATTTTTTTCTCAAGGTAGTTTGAACAGTCTCAACCCACCCACCCAAACATATTGCAATAAATTGGTCAGACTAGAACAAATAAAAAATAAGAGAAATGGTGTTCATGTCCAATAGAACCCTCTCTAAAGAGGATTCTCCAGAACCATCTTGAATTATTTACTAATCCTGCACATGCAGGTGTGAAAGAAAAATTCCAGATTTTTCTTTCTCAATCACTGCTGACCTTCTCAAGGTCACCAACTTCTGCTGCCTTTGGCCATTTCTGGCCAGAAGAAAAGCACCTGCTGCCCCACATGACCCAATCTTTCAGAATGAGGTTCCCTCAGCAGAGCTGGTGGGCTGCTAGTGACCACAGCCCTCTCATTCCCAGGAAGCAGCAGGCTAGAGGCTGTGCCAGGCCATGGTTAGGCACCTGCTCCGTCATTCCTCTGCTCTCTGTGAACTCTCCTCACTTGTGATGATTTCTCTTCTCAAGGGTCCCATGACCTCTTTCTCTGAAACTGGATTTCTCTGGGGATCCCTGGCCCATCAAACTAGGGCTACATATGTCTGGATTCCACTTATATTAAGAGCTCAAATTCTTTCCCACAGATGTTCCATGATGCCTGCCTGGGAGGCCAAAAAGCCTACAAAGAGGATGCTGCTGTCCCAACTCCACCTGCTGACCAGTTACAACATAGTCCCAGCCAAAATATCCCCTTTGAAGATCACTGTGTATTAGTCCATTTTCAGACTGCTGTAAAGAACTGCCCAAGACTAGGTAATTTATAAAGGAAAGAAGTTTGATTGACTCGCAGTTTAGCATGGCAGGAGAAGCCTCAGGAAACTTACAGTCATTGCAGAGGGCAAAAAGAAAGCCAGGTACCTTCTTAACAAGGCAGCAGGAAGGAGAATTAATGCAGGAGGAACTACCAAACACTTACAAAACCATCATATCTGGTGAGAACTCACTCAGCATCATGAGAACAGCATGGGGGAAACTGCTCCCATGATTCAATTACCTCCACCTGGTCTCTCCCTTGATACATGGGGATTACAATTCAAGATGAGACACAAAGTGGTATGGACACAAAGCCTAACCATATCACACTGAAAGATAATGAACCCATATTTAAATATCACTACTTAGCTGGGCATGGTAGCCCACACCTGTAGTCCCAGCTACTCAGAAGGCTGAGGCAGAAGAATCGCTTGAACCAGGGAAGCGTAGGTTGCAGTGAGCTGAGATCATACCACTGCACTCCAGTCTGGACAACAGAGCAAGACTCCATCTCAATCAATCAATCAATCAATCAATATCACTGCCATAAGCACCCATTCATGCTGCCATCCACACAACACAGACCTCCCTTCTGATTGGAGGGAATCAGAGAAACCCTAACCAGCAGGACCCTAACACAATCCTTCCAGCTTATATGATGAAACTGAGTCATCCCAAGGCAAGGAGGAACCTCAGGTCCAAGAGAGCCAAGCATTACTAAGGAAGATTCCTTTATAGGATTCACACTTCACAAATTACATGTGGTTGAGTTCAGAAAACACTAAATGAAGGCTGGTTTGAACTGTGTGATGCAGGAAGCTGTGACCATACAAAGTGAATAAGGTCTAGCCTTCATCTTCAAGGCATTTGTAACTCAGCGGAGGAGAGTTAGACCCACCTATTTAAATGACAAGAAAGGCATGTGCAGATGCTATACCTGGGGCAGAAATAAAGTGCTATAGTAACCTAAGTCAGGGATGAAGAAGAGTAAGTACAACCAGGGAGGGCTCCACACAGAAGACTGAAATTTGGTTAATCCTCAAAGTTCCTACTTACGCTTCCAGTCTCAGCTGGAATGTCCCCTCCTCAAGAAGACTTCCAAGACCTCACAGGCTGGGTTTGTACCCTGGCTGTACAACTCCACAGCACCCTGAACTTTCTTCCACTTTCAAACCTGACTAATCACCTTCCACAATTTTCTCACTAGATGCAAAATCTGCAAAATTGAGAATCTCACCCTCAGTAGTGCTTTGCACACTACAGTTGTTCAGTAAAGAAATGTGTATATATGTGTGAGTACTAAACAAAACAGCTGAAAATGCATGTGATATCTTACATCCATACTAGAGAAAGATAAGGTACAAATGGGTATTTTTAAAATAGTCTGTGCAAAGGTACAAAAGCGAAAAAGAAATAGAAGAGAGAAGTGGTGAAAGGGGAAGGTAGCATAATAATACCCTCAAGTAACCTTTACCAAGCCCCATACATGAGTTCTCCCATTTAATCCTAACTACTCTGAGAGGGAGATATTATTATATAATTATTGTTCTACAGACAAGGAAACTGGGATAGAGAGAGGTCAAGAAACACCCAAGGTCACACACAAGAATAAGAGCCAGATTGGACCCCGGCAAGTCCAATCTCAGAAGCTGCACACTTCATCAACACCTGACATTGAATTGAAAAACGGCAAGAGACTGTGAGAAGAGACAGAAAAAAGCCTAAATTTGGTGTTTGGAAAAGTACAGGAGCATCTGCTCTGAGAGCTAGCTTCTTGAAGGATGCAGCCACAGTCACTGGCATTCAGAAAGTAACTCAAGTAAAAGTAGTAGAACAGTAGAGCAAGGGACAAGTCCATGGATAGTGAAGCTTAGATATTTCTCTATTTATTTCCACTATAGTGCACCTCCACCCTTGGTCACCTTCTTTATTTTCCAATAAAAGGACACTTATCGATGCTGAAATAATTAAAAGCAAAATCTCTTGCAAATTACAACATGGGATGTATACTTCAGATGTTTAAAAGATTTTGTTATAAACAGCCTAAATTATAAATTTTGTTTTAGAGGAGGGTTAAGAAATGCCTTTATTGTTAACTCCCTTCTTCTGTCCAATCTATAGGCTGTTGAGAACGGTGCACGAAAAGAAGTATTTTATTTCTCAATTTTTAAAGAAATAACATTATAAAAACTCCAGGGAAGCCTGGAGAGCCTTCACAATATCATGAGTTTTACCTCCAGGAGCCCTATCAGGTTCTCACAGTGAGGTTCAGAGAAAGCTCTCCTGGTTCCTCCTGCAGAGGATTGTGAGAAAATCACCATTTTGAAATATGCCCAGAGTATTCTGTTCATAAAAAGGTCTGCCCTCAAAGGAAACTACTTCACTAGAGCCTACCTGCCTGGAGGAAGGGAAACATCCAACTCCAGCCCCTTCTAGCTTTCCTGTCTCTCCTAAAAAGAAAAACAAAACAAAACAAGACTGAGAAGCACTCGTGAAGGTCACCGCCCAGGGGCACAGGCTCACTAGAGACGGAGACCTAATCACAGGAACAACTTTAGACACACTTTGATTAGGTACTAATTATAGTCCTCTGTAGTTTTCCAAGTATTCTTATATATATGTATTTCCACTATATATATATATATATATGTTTCCACTATATATATTTCTACCATATATATATATATTTCCACTATATATATTTCCACTATATATATTTCAAATATACATATTTCCAATATACATATATATTTCCAATACACATATATATTTCCAATACACATATAGATTTCAAATACACATATATAGATTTCCAATATACATATATATATTTCCAATATATATTTCCACAGCTACCTTAAGAGAGAGAGAGCGTGTCTCTCTGTCACCCAGGCTAAAGTGCAAGTGGCGAGCTCTCAGCTCACTGCAGCCTCAACCTCCCAGGCTCAATTGATCTTCACACCTCAGCCTCCTGAGTAGCTGGGACTACAGGCGTGTGCCACCACAGCTGGCTAATTTTTGAATTTATTTTTACTTAGAGACAAGGTTTCGCTATGTTGCCCACACTGGTCTCAAACTCCTGGGCTCAAGTGATCCACCTGCCTCAGCCTCCCAAAGTGCTGAGATTATAGGCATAAGCCACCGTACAGGGCCTCATTTATATTAATATTTTCTTATTTCATGCCAACCTGTGGGAAAAGCAGAGAAGACAGTGGCCCATTTTGCAGATAAGTAACTAAAGCTCTAGGAGGATGCTAAACATTGGTGGAGCTAGATTTTAAACACACCAATTCAGACTCAGTCCAGAGCAATTTTGACTAACCCACATCTTGTCCTATATTACCTATAGATTAGAAAGAGTTC